>NW_027168394.1:112500-227500 GCF_040954835.1 Lepisosteus oculatus | reverse complement strand
CTGTTGAGCATTTGAAAAGCCGCACCACGCCGCACTTGAAATAGCTCTTACATTAGTGGTAGATGCAGGAATCGCCTTTTTATTTACGCTCTTACCAACGCGATGGAAAGCAAAACAAAGCAAAGCAGAGCAAAACAACGAACAAACAAAAACCCTCACGTCCCGCACTTGCAAATAACACCGTTACGTGCCCAAGCGGTATTGTATGTCATCCTACCACTGCACCCCAGGGCGTACGGTATATGGGAACGAGCACACGCCACGAATCGTCTCGAATCACTCCCTACAGCTGTAAGGCACCTTGAAGCGTGCACCCCCAACATTCTTCTTTGCGCATCTGTGAAAGGTAAATTCTTGAACAAACTCTGAACCAGCTCTAAGGAAACTAATCAGATTAGACATTACTTTGACTCATCTTTTTACGCTCAGTGCTGGATTGCTCAAACTCCGGTTAGGGTTAGGGTTAGCATTCCCACGCTACTTAGACACTTTGTTACGCTCAGTGCTGGATTTTGGGAACTTCAGGACGGGTGGGAATTTTCTCCTATCTGTCAATTCTGTTTTGTTTTGGAGACTCTTGGCTGCCTATGTTGTACAGTGCAGCGTGAAGGAAACATTTTCCAAAACTGTGTCAGCTCAAAAGTTGTAAGAAAACCTCTCCAGCTGCTTTAACTCTCTTGATTTTTGTCATTTAACGTGACACTCGATGTATAACTGGAGCCTCACATATGCAAATGGTGAGGCTCCAGTTCGACACCACTTTACAGTATATGACAAAAGCATGGCAGACTGTGCCATGACCGGCAGATAACTTCTGCTTATTTTTACCATATTAAACATTGGAAATCCTCCCACTTGTATTTGTGACACTTGTATTTGTGACACGTGGTGAGATGGGTTGCATGACAACCCATCTCACCACGGAAAGGAACCTAACAGCTTTGGTAAGAGAGGAGAAAAGGACCTGGCCCGTACGGGGCTCGAACCCACGACCTTGGCGTTATTAGCACCACACTCTAACCGACTGAGCTAACCGGCCTCACGACAGTGGTCCTCTCTGTGCTGACACTGCTCATGATGTTTCCCGAGCCGAAACTGCGTTTTTCCAAGCAATTTGACAAAGCCCGCCCACTGAAAACTGCAGCAGATCGTGTAAAGACGTTCAACTTTGTAATTACTGCACGCACAGGAAGCAGAATAAATTCCTCTTTTCAAACTGTCAAAGGTTTGCTTTGCGAACGCTGCAGGACATCGCACAATCTCTTTTGAACAGGGACGAACGATTTCTTATGGGGCGCAGTAAGTACAGACGTTTAAAAAGCTCCACTCATGCCGACGATGCAGCATGAAGAAGCGCAACCTAACATTTGACAGACAAAGGCCGGGCGCCGCTACGAGCAAAATAGGCAGGCAGGACCGCACTAAGCGTCAGAGCCGCCGTGAGCGCTACGGGGAAGGCAAGGGCTCAGGCAGAGTCTATCATAAGACTGGACGAAGGGAGTCGACTGCAGCCCGCCTGGCCAGGCTTGAACAAGCCCTGCCTGAGAGATCAGGACAGGGTAAACCTTCCGCACCGAATGCCAGAAGTGTGAATGAGCTTAGGGGGACCACGCCCCTTCTCACTGGAGGAGGCGGGGATCCGTCCCAAGCCCCTCCCTCAGTCTATCTGATTGGGTGGGAGGGTTCCTGCCTGGAAGAAGGCTGTGACTCTGAGTTGGGCGCTGACCCCGCCCCTGAAGTCAAAGAAAAGGCAGGCTTCCAACAATTCTTAGGGAATCTCAGCCAGAAAGGCAAAGCAAGGCGTATTTATATCAAGGTTTCTCTTGAAAACGTCTTAGATAGAGAAGCACTGATTGACACTGGGGCTGAAATTAGTTTGATGTCAGGCGATCTACTCAGCGAGCTCAAACGAGTAGCGAAAGGAAAAGGCATCAGACTTAAGGTAGAACCTTGTAAAATAGATATTTCCAGCTATACCCAGGATCATGCCAGGATCACACACCGAGTGTGGGTGGCACTTAGGTTCGGGCCAATGAACGTGGTGCATCCTGTTTACATCTCTAGGTTAAAAACAGAGCCACTACTCATTGGCCAAGACCTGCTTGACAGGCTGGAGCCTCTGGTGGACTGCCAGCGTGGAAAATTGTGGGCTCAGGTCAAAAACCCTAAGCCTGTTGCACAGCAAAAAGGGGGATTCAGTGGTTATGCTGTGATCACACAGTGCCCACTGAACACTATAGCTGAGTTGGAGGTTCCTCCTGGTTCCTCTGGACGAGAATAAATGTCTCTTCTTGCTTTCCAAAACTACAGGGAAGTCCTGCCCAGGCCAGCACTCCCACGGTCTCCCAACTACAGGAGCAGTGCTCCGAGCAGCTGCTTGACCCGCCAGGTAAAGCACACCCCCTTTTCATCCCTGAAGAAGAGTGGATCTCCCTGTCCGGTAATGAATGGGAGTCCTTTCTGTGCACCCTGGTACCTCAGGGGGTCCAGGACTACCACCCCATGGTGGTGGGAGGGGGTCCAGGTGGCAGAAGTGCAGGTTGATGATGTAATTCTTAGCCTCAGCTCTGAGAAGTCCATAATCAGTGAAGGTCTGTTCGAGGACCTGTCGCGAAGCTGTCAGGTGACCCTGGTGACGCAGTCACAGGTTCTGTGGTGGGCACCCCCACCTCATAGGTCCATTTGGAGCAAAGGAAGCTGTGTAGCTTCCATCTCCATCGGAAAAAGGAAGTTTGCTCACTACTTCCAGGTAGCACCTCAGCTGACCCATTCGGTCTGCATTGGTGCAGACCTATTGGTTCGACTGGGCGCCCAGCTGGACACAGTAAACAGTGTGCTGTGGAAACGGGTAGACCCAGATGCCCACTCTCTAAGTGGTGACCCCGAGAACATTCGGTCAGGTCAGACGATTCCTCAGGCCTGCCAGGTAGTAAACAAATCGGACCTGATCGTTCCTGCGTCAACAGCAGGGTTTCCGGTACGCCTTGTCCTAAAGAAGGGACAGAGAATGGACGCTGAGATGGTTTTCTTCCAACCATCAGCTCAGTTTATCAGACTGAACCTAGCAGTCTGTTGTACCCCCAGACTGGAACGGAATGGCCGAGCCACCTGCCTGTTGGTGCAGAACATAGCAAAACAAGATGTCAAAATCCCTGCTCGCACTGACATGGGACTGGAATTGACAATAGTTTCTATGATTTCGAACTGGCCATCCCAGTACTGGGGCAGCTCCCTGGTCCCTTGGCTTCATAAAAGCGCCCCTGTAATAAAGAAATTAAATCCAAAATCAAGAGGGCAGTTGCCTACTGAAATACAAGAAGTCATCAATTTTAACCTAGCAACACATTAAAGGCTGCATCTATACAAGTACGATTCTAGAAATGCTCACCAGATTACGTTTTAAGAAGGAACTGCGCTTCAGGTTCTGCCGAGATCTTAACTCGGATGGCAGGATTCAGAGTCCGGAGTGTGGACTGATTGCGCACGGAGGGTCCATATACTGTGGATCCCTCAGTGATCTTCCGCGTGTTCAAACAGCCAGCGTGTGACTCCCCTGTCCCCGTGACCTCATTGCTCTGCTCTATCCTCTGTACAGCCGAGCCCGATTCACGGTAAAGTGAAAAAAATATGCCCTCAACTTGAGATTTACTCTGGAGCGAGGATAGATGTTACCTTTTTATCATTGAACAGGATGTATGTGATGTGGCGACTAGGTTCAATTTTGTATCCTCTTTAAAAGATTAAGGACTGGGGTGAGCGTGATTTACCACCCTTTCAGCTAAGAACCCGACGTGCGCACCGTTTAAGCTGCATAGACTCGGTCGTTTAACTCTTCTCCATTAGCAGGGTTAAGGTTAAAGAAAAAAAACATTGCTGACTTCTTTTTTTTTTGCCAGCTGCTAGCGCTGATTAGCAAGGTTTGTATTTCATGTTTTGCAAGTTGCATCCATTTTAAGAAAAACAAGTCGTGTTAAAGACAGGAAATGAATACTTGCATTTAATTAAGTCTAGCCGTAGGCGGTTATCCACTGGGATTCAGACCCAGGGCCTCCTGTTTACTAGACAGGCGCTTTAACCAACTAAGCCACAGCGCCCCGGGAGTGCTGTCCTTTTGCAGCCACTTGGACACACCACTCAGACACATCTGCATTCGGTGTGTGCTCCGCCTGCTCGCTGAGCAAGTTGCCACCTTTACATACAATAGCAACATCGACACCAAGAGAAAGGATGACAAATGGCTTTTATCTGGAACTTTTCATGTCCAAGGAGCTCAATGTGCTTTCTGTGTACAACAGGGCCACTGAACTCCACACTGGCCACTGAACCACAGCAGTGGCTTGCTGGCTTGACATCTCCCAGGGAAAATGTTGAAATCGCATGTGGAACAGGAAAATGACCCTCGAGTACGAGGGAAAAAAAAGAAAAAGATCATCTGGAGCGCGCCAACCCAGTTGGGACAGCCCAGTTTTGTTAACGAGGTGGCCGAGTGGTTAAGGCGATGGATTGCTAATCCATTGTGCTTTGCACGCATGGGTTCAAATCCCATCCTCGTTGGTTTCCATGTCTGTTTCCCTTCTGTTTTTGATCCCTATTGCTCAATGCACAGTGAATGCATTGCATACATGTGTCTGACAATGAGAAATGGGCCCCTGAGACAGTCATTTGCCTGTTTCACAAATGATCGTATTTTACTAGAGATTCTGTTTGGGATTCAGATGTGCATTCGGACAGCAATCCCTTTCAAGAAATGATACGTTCTGGATGAGGTCAAAGGTGCATCATTTGGACACTTTGTGGGCTTGAAATACAAAGAAAATCATGTTCTATGGTACAAGATAAATACAAAACTTAAGCTTTTATTATAATTAGATTTGTTTATAAAGCATAAGCAATCATTTATAACATTAATATATGTAAAAATAACATTTTAGCATCATACGTTTAGTATATTTAGTCCCTAATGCTGAAAGAAATGATCATAGAACATGACTTCTAACCTTACCTGCGGTGTTTTTGATCCCTATTGCTCAATGCACAGTGAAAGCATTGCATACATGTGTCTGACAATGAGAAATGGGCCCCTGAGACAGTCATTTGCCTGTTTCACAAATGATCGTATTTTACTAGAGATTCTGTTTGGGATTCAGATGTGCATTCGGACAGCAATCCCTTTCAAGAAATGATACGTTCTGGATGAGGTCAAAGGTGCTGGAACACTGTATTTAGGATGTGTTTGCAGTTATTCTGTGTTTCTAGCTTCAACCCAGTGATATATATATATATGCTCACTGATTTTTTGGTACATGCCCAGGGCAATAATCATTATGAGGATTTATTTCCATATGTGCTAGAGGTAGTGTTGTGAAATTCTTCAACACAGGATCGCAGGTTTAAACCTGCACTCTTACTCCTTAAATACCAACAAATGCAGATATGTAGCAATCATATTGTAGCTGACACTCATTTGCCTGTTTCACAAATGATCATATTTTACTAGAGATTCTGTTTGGGATACGGATGTGCATTCTGACAACAATCTCTTTCAAAAAATGATTTTACCTTATCGCAGCTTTGCCCCTCTTGCCTCTTTGGAAAATATCTCCATCTTGTGGTCGTTGTTGGTAATGTCTAGACAATATCTCCATCTTGTGGTCGTTGTTGGTAATGTCTAGACAATATCTCCATCATGTGGTCGTTGTTGGTAATGTCTTCTTATGCCCTTTTTTCATTTCAATTCTTTATAAGTTGATTCTAGAATCTCTACAATAGAGCTGAAAATATCAGTTTTGTAGCAGACAATATGACATTAGTTATAGTCCAATTAAGACTTTATTACCCTGTTTGTAACATAACAAATTAAAATTGATTAAAACTAAGTTTGGAACACCAGGGAACATAAAAAATGATTTTTAGGAAAACCATGAGGTTCTCTGTGTCCGATGCCTGCAAGGGGAGAAAGCTAGAATCCTTTGCTTTTTCAAAAGTTGAAAATAAACGTCATATAACAACAGCTTTCATTCCTAGGAGTGAAAAATAACCATTTTTGAAGACATATTAGTTTCTAAAACACTACAATAAAGTTAAAAACATCCGTTTTATATTACTTTTAGTATTTTTAGTGAAATTAGTCATTTATTGCACTATTTTTAATATAATCTCTAATTAAAAGTGAATAGAATTAAGTTTGGAGCAACAAGGAACACAAAAAAAAAAGATTTTAAGGAAAAAAATGATGTCTTCTGTGCCAGGTGCCTGCAAGGGGAGAAAGCTAGAATCCTACCCAGGCTCCTGGAGCTCTGTCCTGGCTAAAGGAGGGTGAATCCATCCCCTTCAAAGCTCCATGAAAAAATGATCATTTAAAATTTGAAAAAAAAAACATCATATAACAACAGTTTTCATTCATAGGAGTGAAAAACAACCATTTTTGAAGACATATTAGTTTCTAAAACACTACAATAAAGTTGAAAACATCCGTTTTATATTACATTAATTTTTGTGAAATTAGTCATTTATTGCACTATTTTTAATAAAATCTCTAATTAAAAGTGATTAAAATTAAGTTTGGAACAACAAGGAACACAAAAAAAAAGATTTTAAGGAAAAAAATATTGTCTTCTGTGCCAGGTGCCTGCAAGGGGAGAAAGCTAGAATCCTACCCAGGCTCCTGGAGCTCTGTCCTGGCTAAAGGAGGGTGAATCCATCACATTCAAAGCTCCATGAAAAAATGATATTTTTAAATTTGAAAAAAAAAAAAACATTATAGAACAACATCTCTTGGTCCACAGAGTGCAAAAATCCAACTTTGAAGAAAATCCATTGACTGATCCCCGAATCCTGAAGTTTCTTCGCATGATATCGGGCTTGCAACCACTTTCTGGAAAATGATGAAAAATGCCAAAAATGAAAAAAAAGTTATCAATTCTAGAGCCTAAGAGGAAAATAAGACAAATGTATATCTCCAAATAATTTTATGTGCTTCAGAAGAGCCCAGGAAAGTTTTTTGCATACATGAAACCACGCCCGTTTGCACGTAAGCAGACATGGTTGCACACACGACTGCATGAAAGCACGTGTGCATGCAAAATCATCCTGTTAAGCATTTGAAAAGCCGCACCACGGCGCACTTGAAATAGCTCTTACATTAGTGGTAGATGCAGGAATCGCCTTTTTATTTACGCTCTTACCAACGCGATGGAAAGCAAAACAAAGCAAAGCAGAGCAAAACAAAACGAACAAACGCAAAACCCTCACGTCCCGCACTTGCATATAACGCCGTTACGTGCCCAAGCGGTATTGTACGTCATCCTAGCACTGCACCCCGGGGCGTACGGTATATGGGAATGAGCACACGCCACGAATCGTCTGAAATCACTCCCTACAGCTGTAAGGCGCCTTGAAGCGTGCACCCCCAACATTCTTCTTTGCGCATCTGTGAAAGGTAAACTCTTGAGCAAACTCTGAACCAGCTCTAAGGAAACTAATCCGATTAGACGTTACTTTGACTCATCCTTTAACAGTTTTCAGTCTCTGTCTTTAAACACCTTGCTCAGTCACATTCAAGCCACAAGTACTCTTCTCGGATGTTGCACAAACAAATCCTAATGTCTTGAAAGCATTGCAGCATGTTTGTGTCCCACTTCCCGTGGCTGCAGGACGACTGACACGAACGGACAAACAATCTGTGGCGTTTAGCGTGACATAGTCTTGCAGGCATCGTGCTGTCTTACTGCAATACTATACCACTTGAGGAAACAGTCCATCTGGCCATGAAACTCATTTGAACGTCTAGCTACAGCAACTAACAATAACATGATTTATTCAGGATGTGTGGAATCAGCACGTCCCGGAGACAGCTTCTGAAATCGTGAGCATTCTCTGGTGGTGTCCTGGAGGGCTCCCCCGGGCATGTGTTGGTGGTATAGTGGTGAGCATAGCTACCTTCCAAGCAGTTGACCCGGGTTCGATTCCCGGCCAACGCAGTGGCAAGTGTTTTCAAATGCTGTCACAAGCCTTGGATTGTGACTAGCAAAGCGAAGCCTTTTGAAAGAGCTAAAGCACTGCAAAACGGAATTGAAGGAGAATCTTACAGGGGATTCTGAGCGGTGTCTAAATAAATAAATTCACAGCGTCCGCGGATGGCATTTTGCAGCTGGAAGTAGATGTCGACGCTTTTTGCACACAGCACCAAAAAAGCGTCTTTTTTGAAGGTACAGGCATTGAGCATTGGTGGTTCATTGTTAGAACTCTCGCCTGCCACGCAGGAGGCTTGGTTTCGATTCCTGGCCAATGCAGTGGCTTTTGCAGCGAACGGCTCCATCACTTGCATCCCAACTTTTGCAACTCGCAACTGAAAACCCACTGAAGCTAAGCAGGTGTGAGCCAGGTCAGTACCTGGATGAGGGTGAGCTACAGGGAAAAACAAAGCTTCCAGCTGGAAGTGGTGTTAATGGGGCCAGCGGGGAGGCGCTCACCCTGAGGTCTGTGCGGGTCCATATCTCCCAATATAGTGACGGAGAAGCTGTGTTGTAAAAGGGCGCTGTCTTTTGGATGAGATGTAAAACCGAGGTCATAGTGCTCTGTGGTCATTAAAAATGACCACCAAAACCTTTGACAAAAGTTCTTGGTAATTGATGGTCTTCAATAATGTTTCTCCTTTAGGTACATTTAAAATCAGCTGAATAATGCTGTGAAACCATGAAACTGCATGAGAAAGCCCGTACACTGAATTACACGGCTTTCTATTCAAAGGAGGACAAAAGAAATTCCCTGAGTTCGATTTTTTGCAGCACAGAGAGGGGCACTGTCACGAGGCCGGTTAGCTCAGTTGGTTAGAGCGTGGTGCTAATAACGCCAAGGTCGCGGGTTCGAGCCCCGTATGGGCCATGTCCTTTTCTCCTCTCTTACCAAAGCTGTTAGGTTCCTTTCCGTGGTGAGATGGGTTGTCCTGCAACGCTGCCACACAGTGCCGACAGACAAGAGTGTTGCGGGAGAAGAGAAAAGTGTTTGAAGATTTAAGAGTGTCTTAGGTGGAGCCAAAATCAAGTGTCACAAATGCAAGTGGGAAGATTTCCAATGTTTAATATGGTCAAAATAAGCGGAAGTTACCAGCTGGTCCGGCACAGTCTGCCATGTTTTTGTCATATACTGTAAAGTGGTGTCGAACTGGAGCCTCACCATTTGCATATGTGAGGCTCCAGTTATACATCGATTGTCACATTAAATGACAAAAATGAAGAGAGGTAAAGCAGCTGGAGAGGTTTTCTTACAACTTTTGAGCTGACACAGTTTTGGAAAATGTTTCCTTCACGCTGCACTGTACAATATAGGCAGCCAAGAGTCTCCAAAACAAAACAGAATTGACAGATAGGAGAAAATTCCCACTCGTCCTGAAGTTCCCAAAATCCAGCACTGAGTGTAAACAAAGTGTCTAAGTAGCGTGGGAATGTTAAACCTAACCCTAGCTGGAGTTTGAGCAATCCAGCACTGAGAGTAAAAAGATGAGTCAAAGTAACGTCTAATCAGTTTAGTTTCCTTAGAGCTGGTTCAGAGTTTGCTCAAGAGTTTACCTTTCACAGATGCGCAAAGAAGAATGTTGGGGGTGCACGCTTCAAGGCGCCTTACAGCTGTAGGGAGTGATTCGAGACGATTCGTGGCGTGTGCTCGTTCCCATATACCTTACGCCCCGGGGTGCAGTGCTAGGATGACTACAATACCGCTTGGGCACGTAACGGCGTTATATGCAAGTGCGGGACGTGAGGGTTTTCGATTGTTCGTTTTGTTTTGCTCTGCTTTGCTTTGTTTTGCTTTCCATCGCGTTGGTAAGAGCGTAAACCATGTCTGCTTATGTGCAAACGGGCGTGGTTTCATGTATGCAAAAAACTTTCCTGGGCTCTTCTGAAGCACATAAAATTATTTGGAGATATACATTTGTCTTGTTTTCCTCTTAGGCTCTAGAAATGAAAACTTTTTTTTAGGATTCTAGCTTTCTCCCCTTGCAGGCATCGGGCACAGAGGACCTCATGGTTTTCCTAAAAATCTTTTTTTTTTGTGTTCCTTGTTGTTCCAAACTTAATTTTAATCACTTTTAATTAGATATTTTATTAAAAATAGTGCAAAAAATGACTAATTTCACTAAAAATAATGTAATATAAAACTGATGTTTTTAACTTTATTGTAGTGTTTTAGAAACTACTATGTCTTCACAAATGGTTATTTTTCACTCCTAGGAATGAAAGCTGTTGTTATATGATGTTTATTTTCAAATTTTGAAAAAATCAAAGGATTCTAGCTTTCTCCCCTTGCAGGCATTGGACACAGAGAACCTCATGGTTTTCCTAAAAATCATTTGTTATGTTCCCTGGTGTTCCAAACTTAGTTTTAATCAATTTTAATTTGTTATTATGTTAAAAACAGGGTAATAAGTTTCTAATTGGACTATAAATAATGTCATATTGTCTGCTATAAAACTGATGTTTTCATCTCCATTGTAGAGATTCTAGAATCAACTAATAGAGAATTAAAATAAAAAAGGGCATAAGAAGACATTACCAAAAACGACCACAAGATGGAGATGTTGTCTAGACATTACCAATAACGACCACAAGATGGAGATATTGTCCAAAGAGGCAAGAAGGGCAAAGCCGCGATAAGGAGATTGCTGTCAGAATGCACATCCGTATCCCAAACAGAATCTCTAGTAAAATATGATCATTTGTGAAACAGGCAAATGAGTGTCAGCTACAATATGATTGCTACATATCTGCATTTGTTGGTTTTTAAGGAGTAAGAGTGCAGGCGGTTTAAACCTGCGATCCAGTGTGTTGAAGTATTTCACAACACTACCCCTAGCACATCAGGAAATAAATCCTCATAATGATTATTGCCCTGGGCATGTACCAAAAAATCAGTGAGCATATACATATATCGCTGTGTTGAAGCTAGAGACACAGAATAAGTGCAAACACATCCTAAATACAGTGTTCCTGCACCTTGACCTCATCCAGAATGTATCGTTTTTTGAAAGCGATTGCTGTCAGAATGCACAACTGAATCCCAAACAGAATCTCTAGTCAAATATGATCATTTATGAAACAGGCAAATGAGTCTCTCAGGTGCCCATTGCTCATTTTCAGACACATTTATGCAATACTTTCACCATGCGTTGAGCAATAGGGATTAAAGATACCAGAGGTAAGGTTTAAAAGTAATTCTGAGGTGCAACACATCAGCAAAACAGCTAGGCATCTGAAATGTGGGGTTTGAGAGCCCTTCAGGGAACACCGTACCCTAAAGGTACCAGAAGTCCACTAGTATAAGCATTAAGTCACTGTCAGCCCTGTTGCAATGTGATTGCTACATATCTTCATTTCTTTGGTTTTTAAGGAGTAAGAGTGCAGGGGGTCTAAATCTGCGATCCAGTGTGTTGAAGTATTTCACAACACTACCTGTAGCCCGTCTGGAAATAAATCCTCATTCTGATTATTGACCTGGGCATGTACCAATAAATCACTGAGTATATATATATATCACTGTGTTGAAGCTAGAGACCTGTATGTAATAATATGATGCTAAAATGTTATTTTCACATGTAAGAAAACCGGCTCAGGGATGCCAAATATGTAATGTTGCCATAGCAAAATTAAATGTAGTGGCTCTCTGAAGGCACCAGTTCTGTAGGGTTTGGGCATTTACTGAGACAATTATTAATTGTAGCAGTAAATCACAAAGTTGATTCTTTTGATGGCTTTAGAATCCAACCATGTGACATAACTCAAACAACGCGCACACACAGGTACTAATACACGAGGATACATTTATTAATACATAAAATATGCATGTAAACCTAACAGATCTTATCGAGAGGGTTATCAGAATACAAAAGATATATATTCAGTCAGTTACGAAGTGTTACACATATCAAGAGGACATACGTTCAGTATATCATTCATTAAGACCGTTTCGTTAATGAACTTGGTTATAACTTCTACATTAGATACTCAAACAAGTACATAACTCTTAGGAATTAAATTGATATCAACTGGTTGGGATAACAATTGAATTCTTGAGCTCCAATGCATTGAAGTTGAATACTCATCCAATCTTTGGGGATTCAGATCTTCCTGCGGGCACAAAGAAACAGTTGCAGGCTGTTGCTGTCCAATCCGCGCTCTCTGGCTCCGTGCCAGGCTGTGCTGTGCGGCTTGCGACGGTGCGCTGCTGATGCTCACTGTGGGCTTTAACTAGCAAAGTTTGTGCACAGGAGAAAAGATGACTGTGGGTCCCAGCAAGTCAGGAAGAGGACCGGTTCGTTTCTGATGAAGAGCTAGTTCTGAATAGTGATTCAGCTGTCCACAGTTCCGACCTGTTCACGAGGCCTGCTGCTGGTGCTAACCTCGGGTGGATCCTCTGGTTATTCTCTGGCAACCTCCGCTCTAGACTCTTAGAACAAAGGAAAGTTCTGGCACTCGGACACACTGGCCGTTCCGTGGTTGTCCGGGCTGAGTCTCAGGATGGTCAGGAGGCGCGCTGCGAGAATGTCCTGCCCTTGGGAGCCTTCTGCTCCTGGGCCGCCCTGCCCTGGAATTCTCCTTTGAATTCCCTTTAGAATTGTTCACAGAATCCTCTGAATCCTCCCTTCTGAATCTTACTGAATCTCACAGGCTCTCTGTGTTGCCTGTTTTTACCTGGAGGAACTTCAGCTCATTGATTGGCTGAAAGTTCCATGGGCATCAGAGTCCCACGTGGGTTACTCGACCCTACCAGTCCCTGATTGATTGATCAAGGTGAGATATGAGTCACTTAGTCCTGACACTTAGTAATGCAGTCCAGATGTCCAACTGGCACTCCCTAGACAGAAAGGCGCCAATGGATGACCATTGATCATGATAGCCAGGCTTAGCTAAGTGCATCCCCCTTTGGGAGCTGTCCTAGGACCTTAAATCACCCTGCATGAATAGTCTCTCTGTGGCTGCACCACAGAGATGAACAGAGAAATGGGGCCTCATTTGGGAAGGCTCAGAACACTTAATTCTGCCTTATTAATAAGCCTCGCCGCTACACACATATATTAATATAATAAATGATTGCTTATGCTTTATAAACAAATCTAATTAAAATAAAAGCTTAAGTTTTGTATTTATCTTGTACCATAGAACATGATTTTCTTTGTATTTCAATCCCACAAAGTGTCCAAATGACGCACTACATGATATAAGGAAGATTATCACATGCATATCGGTATTATCTTTCTTACGAAAATGCATTCCTTTCATTACCTTTTACTTTTTAAAATGAACTCAAATTGTGTATAATGTAATAATTTAAGTAGAATAGATTCTAATAATATAATGATCCAGTGTGTTGCACTACTTCACTGCTTCACTGCTCTATGCCGTCTGGAAATAAATCCTCAGACTGCTTACTGCCCTGGGCATGTACCAATGAATTACAGGAGCACATCTATTTCTCACTGCGTTGAAGCAGGAGACACACAGTCTCTGCAAACACATCCTAAATACAGTGTTCCAGCACCTTTGACCTCATCCAGAACATATCATTTCTTGAAAGGGATTGCTGTCCGAATGCACATCTGAATCCCAAACAGAATCTCTAGTAAAATACGATCATTTGTGAAACAGGCAAATGACTGTCTCAGGGGCCCATTCCTCATTGTCAGACATATGTATGCAATGCTTTCACCGTGCATTGAGCAATAGGGATTAAAAACACAGCAGGTAAGGTTAGATGTCATGTTCTATGATCATTTCTTTCAGCATTAGGGACTAAATATACTAAACGTATGATACTAAAATGTTATTTTCACATATATTAATGTAATAAATGATTGTTTATGCTTTATAAATAAATCTAATTAAAATAAAAGCTTAAGTTTTGTATTTATCTTGTCCCATAGAACATGATTTTCTTTGTATTTCAAGCCCACAAAGTGTCCTTTGATCTCTATTCTGTGGTAATCCACGATGACCCCGTTCTTCAGGTGATTCATCATGTCCTCCCTCGCCTGTTGAGAGGCCACCTGATCTCTTCTGCCGTGGCGTGCTTCATACACGCCCTCTTGAAGTGAGCAGGAAGCTGATCAAAAGTATTCAGGCACATCTTGCACACCAGGGGAATCCTCACGGGTTTCCTTTGAAAATAAATAATACCATCTGTGTATAGAAACAAGCTAAGACTGATTTCTTAAATTATCCTTAAAATTCTCTCTCATAGTTTGAGCATAATGATTTTATTGCATTTATATAAGAATTGCTCATTGCTCCTAAATAAATAATGGTCTCAGTCACAGACTTTCCAATAGAAGCCATTGTGGAGTTCAGCAACTGCAGGTCCTAGAAGTGGGGAAGGAATTTTAAAAGAGAAATTGAATTACAATACAGAAGGAATGGCTGAGGGTTCACTGAAATGTATAAATATACAAATTCCAAAGACTGAGTCCATATAGAAACAACTACTTTTCATTTTCAGTATAAGAAAAAAAAACTATCTTCCAAAGCATCATAAAATTGTCCCTTCTTCCAGACCCTACTTCTCTCTTTTAGTAGTACAGCAGACCTTTCCAGGTGAGCAGATCACAGAGTCCGAAATGAGCTTCCTCCATCAAGCAAAGTACCTGAACATGACTCTGTCTTCATAAAAGCGCCCCTGTAATAAAGAAATTAAATCCAAAATCAAGAGGGCAGTTGCCTACTGAAATACAAGAAGTCATCAATTTTAACCTAGCAACACATTAAAGGCTGCATATATACAAGTGCGATTCTAGAAATGCTCACCAGATTACGTTTTAAGAAGGAACTGCGCCTCAGGTTCCGCCGAGATCTTAACTCGGATGGCAGGATTCAGAGTCCGGAGTGTGGACTGATGGCGAGCGGAGGGTCCACATACTGTGGATCCCTCAGTGATCTTCCGCGTATTCAAACCGCCAGCGTGTGACTCCCCTGTCCCTGTGACCTCATTGCTCTGCTCTCTCCTCTGTGCAGCCGAGCCCGACTCACGGTAAAGTGAAAAAAAAGATGCCCTCAACGTGAGATTTACTCTGGAGCGAGGATAGATGTTACCTTTTTATCATTTAACAGGATGTATGTGATGTGGCGACTAGGTTCAATTTTGTATCCTCTTTAAAAGATTAAGGACTGGGGTGAGCGTGATTTACCACCCTTTCAGCTAAGAACCCGACTTGCGCACCGTTTAAGCTGCATAGACTCGGTCGTTTAACTCTTCTCCGTTAGCAGGGTTAAGGTTAAAGAAAAAAAAAATAGCTGACTCCTTTTTTTTGCCAGCCGCTAGCGCTGATTAGCAAGGCTTGTATTTCATGTTTTGCAAGTTGCATCCATTTTAAGAAAAACAAGTCGCGTTAAAGACAGGAAATGAATACTTGCCTTTAATTAAGTCTAGCCGTAGGCGGGGATCTCCTGTTTACTAGACAGGCGCTTTAACCAACTAAGCCACGGCGCCCCAGGAGTGTTGTCCTTTTGCAGCCACTTGGACACACCACTCAGACACATCTGCATTCGGTGTGTGCTCCGCCTGCTCGCTGAGCAAGTTGCCACCTTTACATACAATAGCAACATCGACACCAAGAGAAAGGATGACAAATGGCTTTTATCTGGAACTTTTCATGTCCAAGGAGCTCAATGTGCTTTCTGTGTACAACAGGGCCACTGAACTCCACACTGGCCACTGAACCACAGCAGTGGCTTGCTGGCTTGACATCTCCCAAGGAAAATGTTGAAATCACATGTGGAACAGGAAAATGACCCTCGAGTACGTGGGGAAAAAAAAAAAAAGATCATCTGGAGCGCGCCAACCCATGTCCGGACAGCCCAGTTTCGTCGACAAGGTGGCTGAGTGGTTAAGGTGATGGACTGCTAATCCATTGTGCTCTGCAGGCATGGGTTCGAATCCCATTCTCATCGCTCTCCATGTTTGACACGTGTGCCTGTTCGACATTGGCCCTCCTGTTGTTTGCTCCGGTGCTAGAGCCGTACATTTTCTAGCAGTGGCTGAACATGGTATAGTAGGCCAACGTCGGTATCGAGCAGTGACAGTAACAGTACTTACTGCGCCCCATAAGAAATCGTTTGTCCCTGTTCAAAAGAGATTGTGCGATGTCCTGCGGCGTTCGTAAAGCAAACCTTTGACAGTTTGAAAAGAGGAATTTATTCTGCTTCCTGTGCGTGCAGTAGTTACAAAGTTGAACGTCTTTACACGATCTGCTGCAGTTTTCAGTGGGCGGGCTTTGTCAGATGGCTTGAAAAAACGCACTGTGTTTCGGCTCGGGAAACATCATGAGCAGTGTCCTGCATGTTTTCTGTGTATAGCTGTCTTTTAACACATACAGAATTCATTCGAAATCATTGATTTCTCCAATTAACAAGGGTCCCTTTTTGAACCTGCGAGAAGCATTCTTTCAATGTAACAGATTTACTCCGGGGAAAGCCAGCATGACATTGAGAGTAGCTCAAGCTTTCAGCACCCGTATCGGACTGCGTGTATGCAGACACCGCTCAGAACCCTGTAAGATTCTCCCTCAATTCCGTTTTTCAGTGCTTTAGCTCTTTCAAAAGGCTTCGCTTTGCTAGTCACAATCCAAGGCTCATGACAGCATTTGAAAACATTCGCCACTGCGTTGGCCGGGAATCGAACGCGGGTCAACTGCTTGGAAGGCAGCTATGCTCACCACTATACCACCAACGCACACCCACAGGAAGCCTGCAGGACACCACCAGAGAATGCTTTTTTTAATTTTTTTTTTATTAAACATACAATTTACAAATACAAATACAACAAGAGGATCAGAGTCATGTACAAGAGAAAAGAAACGCAGCAGAAAAAAGCATTTAACTACCAGAGGTAATTAAGTAATTATGTGATCAAATTGTATATTTTACACGTATCATATTTTCCTTGCTTTAATATTTCTCAATTATTTATAAACTTTAGTTTCAACATGCATGCGTTTCCTGTAAAAAATAAAACTCAGCACACAGTTTTTCTTTTAACAACATTTCGAGTACCTCTGGCATTCATGAAAAAGACATACACAAAAGCAAATAACTAACTCTAAGACTGTCTAAACTATTGAGTTTTTCAAAGAACCAGAACTATAACAGTCCTTAACACTTAACTACACCATTCCAAACTAACACTAAAGAAACACTAGTATATACTGGTATAACAAATATAACCAAACATAATCATTAACTGAGCAGTCACTGGGAGCAAATCTCCTTCCCGTCCACAAAGGCCCTCGCTCCCACAAAGTAGGCTCTCCTCCCCTCTCTTCTGGCAGCTTCAACCTGGGGCCACAGCTGGTTCCTGGTACTCCTGTCCGCGGCAGACAGGTCCTCTGCAAACCTCAGTTTGTTCCCATTCAAATACTCATTCCCCCTCGCCGCTCGCCACAGCATGTCCCTCGCCGTCCTCTTGGTGAACTGTATTATAATCGATCTGGGGCGCACTTGCCCAGACATGTTCGCTCTCCCGAGCCTGTGAAAAAAGTCAATGGCCGATATTACGTCCTCCTGGTCCGGCAGGGTCCTTTTACAGATACCCTTCACTGTTGCAACAAGGTCCTTATCACGTTCCTCTTTAACTCCAAATAATTTTAAATTCCATCATCGACGGTATCTATCTACATCGTTCACTTTCAATTCAAGTTCTTTAATATGCTTTTCTTGTTTGGTATTTACTTGTTTAAGAACTTTTACTTCACTCTTTAAGTCTTCAACCTCTTTAAACACACAGTCCATGGACTTTTTAAGACTTTCGATTGCGACTGTATTAGATCAAATCATTTCCTTCAGCTCACCCATGCTCTGTGCCATCATGTTGAAGATGTTGGTCTGGAGCTCCTCCAGCGTCAGGTCGCCCCTTTCCCTCTTGGCTGCCGGGGTTTTCACAGGTGTGCTGGGCAGGGACTCCGGCTCTTCCTCTGGCAGCTGAGTCTCACTTGGGCTGCGAACGCTCGCGTACGAGCGCATCTCCAGCACTCTTTCCACGTCCCCTCCAGCTGCTTCACTTTTCCCTTTAGTTGCCATCAATTTTCTTGTAGTGCTATACATATACGATTGAGGTTTCTTAGACTTCTCCTTCGAAGACCCAGCACTCTCTTTTCTTTTCCCAGTGTTACTCATATCGAAATTCTTAAACCTAAAAAAAATCGTTTTTTTTTCTTTCAATTATAACTGAAGTTTAAACAAGTAGTGTTTAGTCCTTATTTTTCTGTAGTCAAAAAAAGCAAAAATTAACATTCAGGTCATGAAAAACTCAAAAAAAATCCTCAAACACTAAACTTTACCTCCCACCTGAGTGTCATCTTGAACGCCCCTACCACCAGAGAATGCTCACGATTTCGGAAGCTGTCTCCGGGACGTGCTGATTCCACACATCCTGAATAAATCATGATATTGTTAGTTGCTGTAGCTAGACGTTCAAATGAGTTTCATGGCCAGATGGACTGTTTCCTCCAGCGGTATAGTATTGCAGTGAGACAGCACGATGCCTGCAAGACTATGTCACGCTAAACGCCACAGATTGTGTTTGTCCGTTCATGTCAGTCATCCTGCAGCCACGGGAAGTGGGACACAAACATGCTGCAATGCTTTCAAGACGTTAGGATTTGTTTGTGCAACATCCGAGAAGAGTACTTGTGGCTTGAATGTAAACTGTACGTGCCCGCCCCCTTTCCTCTGTAGTGCATGAGTTCCTCCCGGCATGCCCTTCGTCATTGTTCTGTCATCTTGTATTTAAAGGGTTGTATTTCTGCTGCTGAAAAGAATCAACGGGTTTCTTTGTTCCCAACGGAGCCCTTGTCTGTCATGAAATTCTTCAAAACCTCAAGCTAGAAGAAGACGACAAATATGAAGCGTTACAGCAACGACATGCCATGAGACGATCGATAACGATTTCCATAGGATCCCCGCGGTTGCCTGGCAACCGTCAGCTTTGCGCAGTGGCAGTATCGTAGCCTGTGAGGTTTAGCCGAGGCGGGATTATTGCTAGTTGAAAACTTTTCCCAATACCCCGCTTCCGCCGGTTTGCAATACAATCGGCGAAAGCAATTTTTGACAGTCTCGTTAGAGACTGAGCAAGGTGTTTAAAGACAGATTTGGTCATGGTGACATCATGGTAGAAAGAAGCGAGCTTGTTCCCAGTGGGCATTGATTCGTCGAATATACGTATATTTACGGTGAAATTACGGCTATACGTATATATACGTCGCCTCGAAGTATAATCAACGTCGAATTGCAACCGTAAAATTGACGACATTAACAAACGCATATATAACGTCGAAAACACATCTAACACAGTGCCTGAGGCTTTTTACTGTATGTATCGTGTGTGCCGCAACTAGGAGTATACGGCACTCTGCACAGTGTACGAAGTAAATTATTTTCGCAGCAATTAATTTACACGTGTATAATAAATATAGTAAATATAATAAATTAATTACTGCGAAAATAATTTACTTCGTACACTGTGCAGAGTGCCGTATACTCCTAGTTGCGGCACACACGATACATACAGTAAAAAGCCTCAGGCACTGTGTTAGATGTTTTTTCGACGTTATATATGCGTTTATTCATGTCGTCGATTTTACGGTTGCAATTCGACGTTGATTATACGTCGAGGCGACGTATATATACATATAGCCGTAATTTCGCCGTAAATATACGTATATTCGACGAATCAATGCCCACAGCTTGGCATACAAGGGTTTTGCTGAGGGGGTCTTGCCACCTGCCTGAAAAAAAACAGTAAAATGTTTGAGTGCCTATAGAGTTTCTATTTTTATTTTCTTGACAAAAGTCCCCCATCAGTGCGCGGTGCCCGAGGAAAAATCTGTAGGGGGGTGTCTGAAATTCTGAGGGGGGAGTGATATTTCGGTTGAAACGGAGCTGTACGGTGCAGCTACCCAAATGAAATCTTGCAGCTATGCCATTGATTAGTGCTTCATGATAGAAGATAACGACTAGCAATCTGGTATTTGCGATGAAGTTCAGTTTCACATTTTTCGTCACTCTCAAGGTTTGTATTGCCTGGAGCGAAAAGTACCATAAGCGTTCATTTTTGCAGCTACATGGACGTTCTGAATCGTTAAGAAAAAAATGTTGTAAAACCAACAGAAAGCACAGACTGCTATAACTAGTCCTAGTTATATAACGATTTTAAGTATAATGATAAACTACTGCAAGGAATCGGTCCACCTGAGCAAACAGGATCGTAATGTTGACACTCAATAATATGCGCAGTTCCTGGACGGATAGCCCTTCTGCCCATCAAACAGACTGAGTGACTGTTCGTGTCATTTAGTGTTGTCTGACCATTGACAAAGTACAACTATTTTTTTAGGGTGCAAATTAAGTTAGGTAAAACTTTTTGCCCAAAACTGAAGGGGCGACATTCCCCCCTCCCCCCGTGATGCCAGGCCTGTCCCCATCCTATTCCATAATGTCATTATATATAATACCATACAACAGTGACCGATCCTTAATATTTGCATGCGTTAAAATTGCACATCAGCTCATAGCAGCGATGTATTATCAATGTTAAATTTCAACCATAATATCGACAACATTAATAAACGCATACGTTGAGAAAATATCGAACCCAGCATATTTTCCGGTTATATACCACAATGCATTGCTAGTATTCGTTGGTCACCATTTTGGACACGTTTTTCAAACGTAGAAGTATATCCGAAAATATCTCAGCAATCCTCTTTTGACGAGTAAGTATGAACAATAATAATACTATCTGAATACATACAGATCTTTCTTAATATTATTTTGATTAAAATAGTATGTGAATAAGCAAAAAAATGGCACATAAAATAGTGTGAATGGGGAAGATGACACAAAATCGTTTTGCCGTTTCTCTTATTCTTATTCTATGTTGTACTTTCAAACTTTGGGTACTCATTAATTAGGACAGACTTTATTGCTCAACTTCTATGATGCAAGCCAAATTTTATACATTTATTTCAGCTTTGAGCTTAGTAAACCGTTCATTTTTTAGATTATACTAAAGAAGATATTAATCATCATTTATTTGGGAAGTAATATTATATAATTTTCTCCTAGCTGCGGTGCTGAAGTCCCACCCTACATCAACAGAAAAAGAAATAAAGGAGCACGCAATGTGTTACTTGAAGAATGCATATGCAAGGCAGGGGGCCAAGAGATCTGGACTCTGAAAATAATAGGTTTTTGGTTCTAACTGTTAGGACAATTAGACAGGGTTTGCAAATAGTGGACAAAAATCGTCTTAACTTCCATTGTAATATTTTATATTTTATGTAATATTTTTTTCTTGGAAATATAGAAGTTGTACATTTTAAAATGTATATTTGAATCAAAATGTGGTTTTGAGTTAGTGTGTTAATGTAATTAGTTTTGTGTTTGTCATTACTATACTGTATATTGCCATGTTACCAGAATTTGTAGCTGAAGTTTAAGACTAGTTGTGTTTTTTATGATTATTGCCCATATGTTGATTGTTGATTGATTGTATACAATGTATAATTTGAAATACATATGTTTCAGGTGTGAATGTGTATTTTCAGAATACATTTCTAAACCTAATCATTGGCTTGTTTTACTTGTTTCTACACCTATAAAATCTATCTTTGATGTATAATAGACCTCTACCCATATACGTATAATAGACCTCTAATGTTATCCGTATAATAGACCTCTAACCATATACGTATAATAGACCTCTAAAGTTATACGTATAATAGACCTCTAACCATATACGTATAATAGACCTCTAAAGTTATCCGGAACTCCAACCATATATGTATAATAGTCCTCTAAATGTATCCGTATAATAGAACTCCAACCATTTATGTATAATGAACGTCTAAATATAGACGTATAATTGACGTTTTACTTTAGACGTATATTAGAATTTCATTCTAGACGAATTGTAGACCACATTTAGACGTATAAGATATGCGTTTAATAGACGTATATTATACGTCTTTTGCCCAATGGGTTACGTCTCAACAGAAACGCTCTTTAGCTCTTTCAGCGTTATGCAGAGACCATCGTCTGTCGAGATCACTTTTGAGTCAGCGCGAAACGCCGTGTGCTGTCAGTTTGATTTCATATTGCTCGTAGCGGCGCCCGGCTTTTGTCTGTCAAACGTTAGGTTGCGCTTCTTCATGCTGCATCGTCGGCATGAGTGGAGCTTTATAAACGTCTGTACTTACTGCGCCCCATAAGAAATCGTTTGTCCCCGTTCAAAAGAGATTGTGCGATGTCCTGCAGCAAACCTTTGACAGTTTGAAAAGAGGAATTTATTCTGCTTCCTGTGCGTGCAGTAGTTACAAAGTTGAACGCCTTTACACGATCTGCTGCAGTTTTCAGTGGGCGGGCTTTGTCAAATGGCTTGGAAAAACGCACTGTGTTTCGGCTCGGGAAACATCATGAGCAGTGTCCTGCATGTTTTCTGTGTATAGCTGTCTTTTAACGCATACAGAATTCATTCGAAATCATTGATTTCTCCAATTAACAAGGGTCCCTTAAAGGATGAGTCAAAGTAACGTCTAATCGGATTAGTTTCCTTAGAGCTGGTTCAGAGTTTCCTCAAGAGTTTACCTTTCACAGATGCGCAAAGAAGAATGTTGGGGGTGCACGCTTCAAGGCGCCTTACAGCTGTAGGGAGTGATTCGAGACGATTCGTGGCGTGTGCTCGTTCCCATATACCGTACGACCCGGGGTGCAGTGCTAGGATGACTACAATACCGCTTGGGCACGTAACGGCGTTATATGCAAGTGCGGGACGTGAGGGTTTTCGTTTGTTCGTTTTGTTTTGCTCTGCTTTGCTTTGTTTTGCTTTCCATCGCGTTGGTAAGAGCGTAAATAAAAAGGCGATTCCTGTGTCTACCACTAATGTAAGAGCTATTTCAAGTGCGACGTGGTGCGGCTTTTCAAATGCTTGTGGGCATTTCTCTGTTGTTGATTCTTTTTTTGTGTGTAACAAAGTGGCATTTTCATGTCCGGACGGGGAGACTTTATCATTCCGACATGAAGCCACCCTTAAGTCCTCTGAGGCGTGTCTGTCTGCAAGGCTTGTATTTTGGAAATGTTTTTTTGAAACGGAGAACGACTTTGAAATAGGCTTCCGCCGGCGCCTCGCGATCCAGGTAAGATTGTAGCAAGAACGCAGCGGCAGTGGGACTTGCTGTAGTCGTGGCTGAGTGGTTAAGGCGATGGACTAGAAATCCATTGGGGTCTCCCCGCACAGGTTCCAATCCTGCCGACTACGTTGTCCGCCTTCAGTCGGTGTGTTTCGGCACAAGCAAAGAAGCGCGCCTCTTTGCTGTTCCTGGTGGTTTTAAAACGCCCAATCGCTTGTACCCGCTGCCTTGGAAATAAGTTCTTCAGCGTCCGCAAATGGCATTTTGCATTGGTGGTTCAGTGGTAGAATTCTCGCCTGCCACGCGGGAGGCTCGGGTTCGATTCCCGGCCAATGCAGTGGCTTTTGCAGCGAGCGGCTCCATCACTTGCATCCCCTTGCAACTCGCAACTGAAAACCCACTGAAGCTAAGCAGGTGTGAGCCAGGTCAGTACCTGGATGAGGATGAGCTACAGGGAAAAACAAAGCTTCCAGCTGGAAGCGGTGTTAATGGTGCCGGCGGGGGGGCGCTCACCCTGAGGTCTGTGCGGGTCCCAATGCCCCAGTATAGTGACGGAGATGCTGTGTTGTAAAAGGGCGCTGTCTTTTGGATGAGATGTAAAACCGAGGTCACAGCGCTCTGTGGTCATTCAAAATGACCACCAAAACCTTTGACAAAAGCTCTTGGTAATTGATGGTCTTCAATAATGCTTCTCCTTTAGGTACATTTTAAATCAGCTGAAAAATGCTGTGAAATGGGGGGGCACTTCAGGCCAGTGTAGGATTTGGGTTACAAGAACCATGAAACTGCACGAGAAAGCCCGTACACTGAATTACACGGCTTTCTATTCAAAGGAGGACAAAAGAAATTCCCTGAGTTTGATTTTTTGCAGCACAGAGAGGAGCACTGTCGTGAGGCCGGTTAGCTCAGTTGGTTAGAGCGTGGTGCTAATAACGCCAAGTTCGCGGGTTTGAGCCCTGTACGGGCCAGGTCTAGGTCCAGGTCCAGGTCCCTGTTTGTGAAACAGGCAAATGACTGTCTCAGGGGCCCATTCCTCATTCTCAAGACACATGTATGCAGTATGTACACCGTGCATTGAGCAATAGGGACTGAATACACCACAGGTAAGATTAGAAGTCATTCTGAGGTGCCACATGTGAGGGATACAGCTAGGCATCCGAAATGTAGGGTTTGAGACCCTTCAGGAGTACTGCATCCTTTGAGACAGACCCGTGCATGTTAAACAAATGATCATTTCTTTCGGCATTAGGGACTAAATATACTAAACATATGATGCTAAAATGTTATTTTCACATATATTAATGTAATAAATGATTGCTTATGCTTTATAAACAAATCTAATTAAAATAAAAGCTTAAGTTTTGTATTTATCTTGTACCATAGAACATGATTTTCTTTGTATTTCAAGCCCACAAAGTGTCCAAATGACGCACTACATGATATAAGGAAGATTATCACATGCATATCGGTATTATCTTTCTTATGAAAATGCATTCCTTTCATTACCTTTTACTTTTTAAAATGAACTCAAATTGAGTATAATGTAATAATTTAAGTAGAATAGATTCTAATAATATAATGATCCAGTGTTTTGCACTACTTCACTGCTTCACTGCTCTATGCCATCTGGAAATAAATCCTCAGACTGCTTACTGCCCTGGGCATGTACCAATAAATTAAAGGAGCACATCTGTTTATCACTGCGTTGAAGCAGGAGACACACAGTCTCTGCAAACACATCCTAGATACAGTGTTCCAGCACCTTTGACCTCATCCAGAACGTATCATTTCTTGAAAGGGATTGCTGTCCGAATGCACATCTGAATCCCAAACAGAATCTCTAGTAAAATACGATCATTTGTGAAACAGGCAAATGACTGTCTCAGGGGCCTATTCCTCATTGTCAGACACATGTATGGAATGCTTTCACCGTGCATTGAGCAATAGGGATTAAAAACACCACAGGTAAGGTTAGATGTCATGTTCTATGATCATTTCTTTCAGCATTAGGGACTAAATATACTAAACGTATGATGCTAAAATGTTATTTTCACATATATTAATGTAATAAATGATTGCTTATGCTTTATAAACAAATCTAATTAAAATAAAAGCTTAAGTTTTGTATTTATCTTGTACCATAGAACATGATTTGCTTTGTATTTCAAGCCCACAAAGTGTCCAAATGTTCTATGATCATTTCTTTCAGCATTAGGGACTAAATATACCAAACGTATGATGCTAAAATCCTGAAAAAAGGATGTGCTCCATCTCGTCAGTAGATTGGATTCCAAAACTGATTTGGGTCAATATACATTACCTTTGAAATTAAAGTACAGTCTACTGTAGGGAACCATCAACTTAGAAAGCATTGGCCTTCCCTGGGGGTCAGGTAGGTGCAAAAGATAAACCTTTATCCTATCTTTATCTTAAGATAAGTGGCCAAGCAGTATTTTTCCAAGTTTCACCAAGCACATCATGTTGCCATAGTAGACAAAGTTCTATAAAATGTTAAATAACTTTTAAAAAAAGTATCTTGGTCTTACAGTACTGTACAAGGTGAATTAAACTGTCCCTGGTAATAAAAAGTAATTAGAAGCATCTCAGAAACTTTATCTCTAGAAACATTAGCTGTTTTATATCATGTAATTTAGTGTGATGTTGTCAGAATTCAAGGACATTATCACACACAGAAATTGGTTCAGTTAAATCTAAAAAGCACAGCTAAACATGGGTTTAAATGTAACAGAAGTCTTACCTCTTGTCAAAAGATTTAATTCAAGAAGCGATGTAATAAATGATTGCTTATGCTTTATAAAGAAGCTTAAGTTTTGTATTTATCTTGTACCATAGAACATGATTTTCTTTGTATTTGAAGCCCACAAAGTGTCCAAATGATGCACTACATGATATAAGGAAGATTATCACATGCATATCGGTATTATCTTTCTTATGAAAATGCATTCCTTTCATTACCTTTTACTTTTTAAAATGAACTCAAATTGTGTATAATGTAATAATTTAAGTAGAATAGATTCAGGTAGGAAATATAGAGTCATGATGTTTATGGCTGACATCATTTCACATGGGTGAATTTTAAGCTAAGAAATAAAAACATTTACAATGAAGATACCATTGCTTAATTTTAAATGCCTTTAAAAAATAAATACCTCCTGAGAATAATTTGCCACTCCCAGATCCTTGGTAAGGTACTGTTTGAATCCAATCAGGAGAGGAGCATCCAGGGAGTGCTTTCTATAGAGTCCAGCTTGGGCCACTCTCTTCCGGCCTGCTGATACTTTTTAACTACTCAGGGCCTGTAAGGATATAAAACACCGGTTTAAACATTTTATACCTATAAGACAAATTAGAATTTTAGTAAAAAATAGATACATCTGAAAAATAAAAAAGTCTTACTGCTGATAGAGTTCTTCAGAGCTCACATCTTCCCCTTCCTTATGCGCTTCTGTTTCAGTTTCTAGAGCAGCCTCTGGCATCTCTTCCTCCTGGACAGCGGCCTCTTGCTCAGGGCTGCTGGAATGCAGGTAGATTCTTTTCAACATGCTTTTACATAATATGTTGTAACAATGATTTCAAAAAGAAACTACAGAAGCCTTACAGATTAAAAATATCTCACCTTGCCAATGTGTCTTCAGGCTTCCCATGTACAAAAAGGCCCAAGGACTCTAGCAGTCTTACAACCACTATCCTGTTTGCCTCACCAGACACGATCTCTATTCTGTGGTAATCCACGATGACCCCGTTCTTCAGGTGATTCATCATGTCCTCCCTCGCCTGTTGAGAGGCCATCCTGATCTTTTCTGCCGTGGCGTGCTTCATACACGCCCTCTTCAAGTGAGCAGGAAGCTGATCAAGAGTATTCAGGCACATCTTGCACACCAGGGGAATCCACGCGGGTTTCCTTTGAAAATAAATAATACCATCTGTGTATAGAAACAAGCTAAGACTGATTTCTTAAATTATCCTTAATTTTCTCTCTCATAGTTTGAGCATAATGAACACTTACTTGGTCTCAGTCACAGACTTTCCAATAGAAGCCATTGTGGAGTTTAGCAACTGCAGGTCCTAGAAGTGGGGAAGGAATTTTAAAAGAGAAATTGAATTACAATACAGAAGGAATGGCTGAGGGTTCACTGAAATATATAAATATACAAATTCCAAAGACTGAGTCCATATAGAAACAACTACCTTTCATTTTCAGTATAAGAAAAAAAAACATTATCTTCCAAAGCATCATAAAATTGTCCCTTCTTCCAGACTCTACTTATCTCTTGTAGTAGTATAGCAGACCTTTCCAGGTGAGCAGATCACAGAGTCCGAAATGAGCTTCCTCCATCAAGCAAAGTACCTGAACATGACTCTGTCTTCATAAAAGCGCCCCTGTAATAAAGAAATTAAATCCGAAATCAAGAGGGCAGTTGCCTACTGAAATACAAGAAGTCATCAATTTTAACCTAGCAACACATTAAAGGCTGCATCTATACAAGTACGATTCTAGAAATGCTCACCAGATTACGTTTTAAGAAGGAACTGCGCCTCAGGTTCCGCCGAGATCTTACCTCGGATGGCAGGATTCAGAGTCCGGAGTGCGGACTGATGGCGCACGGAGGGTCCATATACTGAGGATCCCTCAGTGATCTTCCGCGTATTCAAACCGCCAGCGTGTGACTCCCCTGTCCCCGTGACCTCATTGCTCTGCTCTCTCCTCTGTGCAGCTGAGCACGACTCACGGTAAAATGGAAAAAATATGCCCTCGACGTGAGATTTATTCTGGAGCGAGCCAGTGTTGCGCATAGCTGCCTTCAAAGCAGTTAACCCAGGTTCGATTCCCGGCCAACGCAGTTGCGAATGTTTTCAAATGCTGTCATGAGCCTTGGATTGTGACTAGCAAAGCGAAGCCTTTTGAAAGAGCTAAAGCACTGCAAAACGGAATTGAAGGAGAATCTTACAGGGGATTCTGAGCAGTGTCTGCATACATGCAGTCAGATAAAGGTGCTGAAAGCTTGAGCTACTCTCAATGTCATGCTGCCCTTCCCCGGAGTAAATCTGTTCCATTGAAAGAATGCTTCTGGCAGGTTCAAAAAGGGACCCTTGTTAATTGGAGAAATCAATGATTTCGAATGAATTCTGTATGCGTTAAAAGACAGCTATACACAGAAAACATGCAGGACACTGCTCATGATGTTTCCCGAGCCGAAACACAGTGCGTTTTTCCAAGCCATTTGACAAAGCCCACCCACTGAAAACTGCAGCAGATCGTGTAAAGACGTTCAACTTTGTAACTACTGCACGCACAGGAAGCAGAATAAATTCCTCTTTTCAAACTGTCAAAGGTTTGCTTTGCGAACGCTGCAGGACATCGCACAATCTCTTTTGAATGGGGACAAACGATTTCTTATGGGGCGCAGTAAGTACAGACGTTTAAAATGCTCCACTCATGCCGACGATGCAGCATGAAGAAGCGCAACCTAACGTTTGACAGACAAAAGCCAGGCGCCGCTATGAGCAATATGAAATCATACTGACAGCACACGGCGTTTCGCGCTGACACAAAAGTAATCTCGACAGACGCTGTTCTCTGCATAAAGCTGAAAGAGCTAAAGAGCGTTTCTGTTGACACGTAACAAGCTCGTTTCTTTCTACCATGATATCACCGTGACCAAATCTGTCTTTAAACACCTTGCTCAGTCTCTGACGAGACTGTCAAAAATTGCTTTCGCCGATTGTATTGCAAACCGGTGGAAGCGAGTATTGGGAAAAGTTTTCAACTAGCAATAATCGCGCCTCGGCTAAACCTCACAGGCTACGATACTGCCACTGCGCAAAGTTGACGGTTGCCGGGCAACCGCGGGGATCCTATGGAAACCGTTATCGATCGTCTCATGGCATGTCGTTGCTATAACGCTTCATATTTGTCGTCTTCTTCTTCTTCTAGCTTGAGGTTTTGAAGAATTTCATGACAGACAAGGGCTCCGTTGGGAACAAAGGGCGTTGTGAGAAAACCGTTGCTTATTTTCAGCAGCAGAAATACAACCCTTTAAATACAAGATGACAGAACAATGACGAAGGGCATGCCGGGAGGAACTCATGCACTATAGAGGAAAGGGGGCGGGCACGTACAGTTCACATTCAAGCCACAAGTACTCTTCTTGGATGTTGCACAAACAAATCCTAACGTCTTGAAAGCATTGCAGCATGTTTGTGTCCCACTTCCCGTGGCTGCGGGACGACTGACACGAACGGACAAACACAATCTGTGGCGTTTAGCGTGAAATAGTCTTGCAGGCATCGTGCTGTCTCACTGCATTATTATACCGCTGGAGGAAACAGTCCATCTGGCCATGAAACTCATTTGAACGTCTAGCTACAGCAACTAACAATATCATGATTTATTCAGGATGTGTGGAATCAGCACGTCCCGGAGGCAGCTTCCGAAATCGTGAGCATTCTCTGGTGGTAGGGGCGTTCAAGATGGCGCTCAGGTGGGAGGTAAAGTTTAGTGGTTGGGGAGTTTTTTTGAGTTTTTCATGACCTGAATGTTAATTTTTGCTTTTTTTGACTACAGAAAAATAAGGACTTAACACTAGTTGTTTAAACTTCAGTTATAATTGAAAGAAAAAAAAACGATTTTTTTTTAGGTTTAAAAAGTCCGATATGAGTAACACTGGGAAAAGAAAAGAGAGTGCTGGGTCTTCGAAGGAGAACTCTAAGATACCTCAATCGTATATGTATAGCACTACAAAAAAATCGATGGCAACTAAAGGGAAAAGTGAAGAAGCTGCAGGGGCAGCAACAGGGCGGAGGCGCCGCGCGCCCGGCCGATATGTTGGACCGGTGCGCTTTACGTGCTGAAATAAACACGAGACAGCCCCGAAATGTTTCCAGAGTGCTGTGCACTGAAGACTTGCCTGGTGCTCTTCCGTGCAGATTGTTTGTCCTCCTCCAGTGCGGGACGAGCCAACACAAGGGAGCGCATTCGCCAACATCCAGGCACGCAATGCGATTTGGAAAGCAGCTCCTTTCCAAAGAGTTGCACACGAACGATCCTTCAGTCCCGCTCGGGGGGCACGGAACCCCCGCCACACACAGCTTCAAGTAGCGAGTCAGGCGCCGGGGCTTTTGCTTACGGCCACACCACCCTGAACACGCCCGATCTCGTCTGATCTTGGAAGCTAAGCAGCGTCGGTCCTGGTTAGTACTTGGATGGGAGACTGCCTGGGAATACCAGGTGCTGTAAGCTTTTGCTCTCCCGGCCAGCAGGGGTCGCTGTTGGTGCCGTAGGCTTTGGGAGGAAAACCTGCAGGATGGAAAGGTGATCTATAGCCTCATCTCTAGAGATGTTTTGTTGCTGTGGCATGTGTGTGACCCATATTCAAAAAAAAAAAACCCGTCTGTAAAACGAATATCGAAGCTGCCTCTAAATCTGCAAATGAAGATGAGTCGATAAACCACTCGTTTTTCGTATAACTAGACATATATTCATTTGTTACCGATTTCATTCATTGAGCACGGATACAATAGAGGTACAGCCATTCACTGTTTGACATGTCTGCACGGGTACAGAACCGAGCAATCAGAAAACGGGTGAAACTGTCTTTAGACTCAGCATACAGTACCGAGGCCCCCCATGACCAAATAAAGGCTAACCTCGATAATCAGCCTAAAGAACGCAGACTACAGCAAAACGACTGACTTTGAAAAGGGAATGAACGTCCGGAAGGAGTAGTGGAACTAGCTTGAGATGCTTCTCCGGACCCCTAACTAAAAGCCAGCGAGAACCAGCAGCGGCGTCCACTCCTGTCGAACCGGGATCCTTCCGCAGCCACGCAGCTCGTGGTGTCCTAACCCTCCCGTATCTGATTTTGGACCAAGCACATCAGGGGAGAGCGCGAACGCAGTCCCCCACTACCAGAAATTATGCAGTCGAGATTCCCACATTTGGGGAATTCGCAGGGGTCAGCACAGCCGGAGTGCAATGGCCGAGCCCCGCCCTGGGTGAACCTCCTTCTTGATCAAGGTTTCTCCCCTGCCAGGTAAGTATAAGTTAAACAGGCCCCTGCAAGCGGCCCGCACCCACAGCACAAATCGCGCAGCCTAGGCCACCTCCTCGCCCCGCACGCCACCGCCTCCTGCTGGGCCCACTCTTTCACACACTCACACGCCACACTAACACTCAAAAGTGTGGGCAAAACGAGAAAACGAGCGCGCCGTTTCCTACACATCTGCAGTCGCCGTTGCGCATTCGCAGCATGTCCCGGGATGCAATTCGGCCTCATTTGCATAACTCCAGACCGGCAGATCGCCACGCAAGCTCGCGACGTGCGCCTGCCACACACCGAACAAACCTTTTCAGCAATTTCCAAAAAACAGGCCTGCTCGCCTGCCCACAAGGCTCCGTCTCTTACCTGCTCTCCAGAGCCTGCTGCCTTCTGTGCTTTTCTCTCGGCACCGCTGCAGTGCACACAACTCCTGCAGCGGGAGGGGGGGAGAAAGTTCCCGCGCTCCGCCGCAGGGAAGGCTCGCTCCGTGCGCTCACGTCCTTTCGATGCCAGTCCAACAAGTGCTCCGCATTAGCTGCGTCGGGGCTCCGGCGTGTCGCACCTCACCTCACCTCGCACTGCCCCCCCCTTGAATGTCTGCCGCTGGGCATGCCCCGCTCTCCTCCGCCTTATCTTATCGCGTGTGAGCACCGACAATGGCCACAATGCCGGGGAATGGCACCTGTAAAGTGTTAATTGGGGCACAGGAACAGCCCATCTCGTCTCGGGGGGGCCGGCTTCAGAGACAATACAGCAAACACAGCGGGGCGGGGGAAGAAGACGACACCACACATGCGGGTACATTCAGCTCCGGCGGGAACGAGACATTTGTCGGTCTTTTCAAGTGCCGAGAGCCGAGCAATCCTTCACTTGTATCGTTTCTCCCCGGTGACTAGATCTGGCCCTGCGACTCTCGACTGGGCTCACCCCCGGGGCAGCCCAGCAGGTGTGAGCCTCGCCGGCACCCGGATGGGAGATTCCACCCCGGAAAAGCTCCGGTTGCTGCTGCTCCTGCAAGAGGTGTGACTGGGACCAGTAGGGAGCGCTCACCCTGCGGGCTGTGTGGCTCTCTTACGCCCCAGCCTCCTGATGGCGACACTCTGCTGCACAAACAGGCGCCGTCCTTCGGGGGAGGCGTCAAACCGAGGTCCTGACCCTCCTTGGCCATTAGGAAACCCCAGGGCGTCTCTCAAAAAGAGACGCCGGGGGTGTCCCTCTGGTGTTAGTGCTCCCCTTTACCCATCAGTCGGGGTCTCCTCCTAATCCCCGTCTCACCTGTAACAATCAATGACGAGGCCCCCCTGTCCGTGAGATTTAGTACTCGCGCAAGAGACCGGGGGCAGAGCGCGAACGCGGTCACCCGCCCCCCACAAAGTGCGCGCTCCGGGTTCCCTCTCGGGGCCCTGCAACACAGCGGAAGGGCAGCGAGAAGGAGCCTCTTGCTCTGACGCCGCAAGGCCACAAGAGGGCGGAGGCGCCGCGCGCCCGGCCGACGTGTTGGACCGGTGCGCTTTACGTGCTGAAATAAACACGCGAAAGCCCCGAAATGTTTCCAGAGTGCTGTGCACTGGAGGTTTTTGTCTGGTGAAGACTTGCCTGGTGCTCCTCCGTGCAGATTGTTTGTCCTCCTCCAGTGCGGGACGAGCCAACACAAGGGAGCGCATTCGCCAACATCCAGGCATGCAATGCGATTTGGAAAGCAGCTCCTTTCCAAAGAGTTGCACACGAACGATCCTTCACCCCCAGGGCAGCCCAGCAGGTGTGAGCCTGGTCGGCACCCGGATGGGAGATTCCACCCCGGAAAAGCTCCGGTTGCTGCTGCTCCTGCAAGAGGTGTGACTGGGACCAGTAGGGAGCGCTCACCCTGCGGGCTGTGTGGCCCTCTTACGCCCCAGCCTCCTGATGGCGACACTCTGCTGCACAAACAGGCGCCGTCCTTCAGGGGAGGCGTCAAACCGAGGTCCCGACCCTCTTTGGCCATTAGGAAACCCCAGGGCGTCTCTCAAAAAGAGACGCTGGGGGTGTCCCTCTGGTGTTAGTGCTCCCCTTTACCCATCAGTCGGGGTCTCCTCCTAATCCCCGTCTCACCTGTAACAATCAATGACGAGGCCCCCCTGTCCGTGAGATTTAGTACTCGCGCAAGAGACCGGGGGCAGAGCGCGATTAGTACTTGGATGGGAGACTGCCTGGGAATACCAGGTGCTGTAAGCTTTTGCTCTCCCGGCCAGCAGGGGTCGCCGTTGGTGCCGTAGGCTTTGGGAGGAAAACCTGCAGGATGGAAAGGTGATCTATAGCCTCATCTCTAGAGATGTTTTGTTGCTGTGGCATGTGTGTGACCCATATTCAAAAAAAAAAACCCGTCTGTAAAACGAATATCGAAGCTGCCTCTAAATCTGCAAATGAAGATGAGTCGATAAACCACTCGTTTTTCGTATAACTAGACATATATTCATTTGTTACCGATTTCATTCATTGAGCACGGATACAATAGAGGTACAGCCATTCACTGTTTGACATGTCTGCACTGGTACAGAACCGAGCAATCAGAAAATGGGTGAAACTGTCTTTAGACTCAGCATACAGTACCGAGGCCCCCCATGACCAAATAAAGGCTAACCTCGATAATCAGCCTAAAGAACGCAGACTACAGCAAAACGACTGACTTTGAAAAGGGAATGAACGTCCGGAAGGAGTAGTGGAACTAGCTTGAGATGCTTCTCCGGACCCCTAACTAAAAGCCAGCGAGAACCAGCAGCGGCGTCCACTCCTGTCGAACCGGGATCCTTCCGCAGCCACGCAGCTCGTGGTGTCCTAACCCTCCCGTATCTGATTTTGGACCAAGCACATCAGGGGAGAGCGCGAACGCAGTCCCCCACTACCAGAAATTATGCAGTCGAGATTCCCACATTTGGGGAATTCGCAGGGGTCATCACAGCCGGAGTGCAATGGCCGAGCCTCGCTCTGGGTGAACCCATTTCGATTTTTAAGAACTTTATTTTCTTTTCACAAAAAAATACAGGAAATCACAAATCAGAAAGCTTTACATTAATATACATACTTAAAACAGTATATATGATCACATCTCATTACATTTTGACACGGAACCAGTTACATAGCAACAATTTCTTTTTTTCTGGTGCAAATCACATTCTTTACTTAAACATGATAATGTTTTTCACAGTTTCTTGAGATACTGTCCAATGCCCTCTATTTCCCACAGATTTTCTGCTTCCTCCCTCCCTTCTCTCCACAGATCTCTGAGGTAATAGTTCTCTCGGGTGATGAACAGGGCCAGGCTACCTGCTGCCTTGACTGGGACCTCGATGCCTTTGAACAGCCCCATGTTCCTCACTCTCCACAGGGCGTCTTTCCCACTGTTCACCACGGCCCAGATCCTGTCAAACACGTCAGGAGGAAGCTTGACAGGAGAGATGCCGTATATGATGAAAGCAGCGGTCAGGGTAAATTGGGGCGAGAGAGCCTGCAACCAATCTTCAAACTGTGCCCAGAAGGCCTTAGCAAAAAAGCAGGACCACAGGAGGTGGGTCACAGTCTCCTCCTCGCCGCAGCCCACCCTAACGCAGCGAGGGCTGGGGGTGAGGCCCCTACGGTACAAGAAAGTTCGTACCGGTAAGCACTGGTGGACGACACTCCAGGCTAAATCTCTGTGAATGTTGCACAGAAATTTAGAGGATGTGTGTTTCCACACCTTCCTTGTTTGGGCTGATGTTAAAATGCCCACAGGGGTCTGCCTATTGTTCTGGGGTGCTACGAAATCTTCCAGTTTTTGGACGCTGACATCTCGGAGGGGAATATGGCCAATTGGGTGAGATCTTAGAAAACTTTTAACTGTCCCATAAATTGCAGGGCATGTGTCAGAGAGTGGGACGTCCAGCTTGGGTCTGACACCCCACACTCTGAACACCTCCCTACCTACCCAGAGCCTGGAAAAATAAGTCCAGGTACGCGCTGCAGGTGCTGTTGCAAAGCCTCTCAGCACAGAGGCCAGGAAAATGCACAGCAGCTTCGTAGCAATATCTGGGACAGACTTCCCCCCTGAGGGTAGCGGCCTGTACATTATTTCCCTTCTGAGTCTTTCCTGCTTCCCACCCCATAGAAATTGAAACATCAATCTCCTCAGCACCGCCGCAACACGGTGTGGGATTGGGAAGGTAGAAGCCAGAAAATTCAAGACAGGCAAGAGCTCGGCTTTGATGACCAGCACCTTCCCTGTCATGGTGAGGTCTCGGTCCTTCCATTGCATCAGTTTTTTGTTTAAGATTGGCAATTTGTTCTGCCAATTTACTGTTCCCATCTCTTCTCCAAAATACACCCCCAGGACCTTAATTCTCTTCTCTTGCAGCCTGAGATCATGTCCTTCTTTTGGCTCCCTCCAGTTCTGATAAAAAATCTCACTCTTAGATGTGTTAATTTTTGCGGAGGAAGCCAAAGAGAACCGATCACAGCACTGCAGAGCTCTGCTAATTGAGGCATTGTCAGAGAGGAGCAGGGTGACGTCATCCATGTATAGAGATGTCTTTACCTCTCCTCCCCCACTTCCAGGCACTGGTATCCCATTAATGGCCTGATCCTGGCGCAAGGCACAGGCTAAGGGCTCCATAGCCAAAACGAATAACAAGGGGGATAATGGGCAGCCCTGCCTCACCCCTGAACAGACTTCAAAGGTGCGTGATCTATTGCCATTAACCATGACTCTGCTGTTGCTACCTGTGTACAGCAGGTTAATCCACTTTCTCATGATGGGGCCAAACTTCATGTGCTCAAGTACCGATGTTAAGTACTGCCGGTTTAGGCGGTCAAAGGCCTTTTCTAGGTCTACACCTAAAATGCACAGAGGGAGGGAGCGATCCTCAGAGTACAGACAGACATCCCTCAACAAGGCCAGGTTGTCGCTCATCAGGCGTCCTGCTATCCCACAAGTCTGTTCTTTCCCTACCAGTGAGGCCACTACATTTTGTAGGCGCAGGAAAAGGGCTTTGGACAGGATCTTAGTGTCCACGCCTAACAGGCTGAGGGGTCTCCAGTTCTTTATGTCATTTTTTGCTCCTTTCTTAAACAAGAGAGAGATAGTGCCTTCTCTTAAGGAGTCAGGCAGCAATTCTGTCTTGTAGCTTTCCTCGAATAGGAGCAGTAGCGGATCCTGAAGCAGATCCCAAAAGGTGCAATAAAATTCTTTAGGGAGCCCGTCAGCACCCGGAGTTTTCCCCTTCTGTAAGCTCTCCATAGCCTGTCTCAGCTCTTCTACTGTCAAATCCCTCTCAAGTACTTCCCTATCTTCTTCACTCAAAATGTTTTCTAGCTTTGAGGTAAAAAAATGAATATCTTCATCCTTTACCTCTGTAGAGCTGTACAGTCTTGAGTAGAAGGCCTCGGTGCAGGAGAGGATAGCACTCGGCTCTGTTCTCTCTCGTCCCTCCTCATCAACTACACTTTCCATGACAGTCTTGGAGCCTACCACTTTCCTGAAAAAGAAGCGAGTACACTTCTCATTTTCTTCCAAGAACTGCACTCTGCTTCTTAACAGCACTCCTCGACTACTTTCTTCGGCTATGCTCCGGATGTCCTTTTTTAAAAGGGCGATATCCTCGAGCACATCGAAGCCACTGTGCAGCATCGTGTAGAGACGCTGCAGCTGCCTCTGTTTCCTGGCTAGCACTCCTCTCCGTCTGGCAGCAGCCTTCCTTCCCTCAGCCATGAAAAAGGCCTTTGTCCTCACCTTCACCTCCTCCCACCACTCTCCTACTGACCCGTACAGACACTGCAAGGACAGCCACTGTGATAGTTTCTCCTTGTAGCGGGATACTACCCCCTCGTTCTCTAGCAGCTTTGTGTTGAGTTTCCAGAGGCCTGGGCCAAAGACAGTCCCGCCCTGGAGTTCCACTCTACACCCTAAAGCCTGATGATCTGAGAAGAAGACAGGCTGAAGAGTGACCCCAACAACTTTCACTCTCTCTGAGACAAAGCAATAGTCAATTCTGGAGCTGCTATTCCTCCCTGACCATGTATATCCTGCTGTTGTGGGATATATACATCTATATGTGTCTGAGAGTTTAAAGTCTTGAACTAAGTTTTGCAGGGCCAGTGAGCTGGAATCCAATTTTATCGGCGAGCTAGACTGCCTGTCTGTGTGCTCTAAGATACAATTAAAATCCCCTCCCACTATCACGTCTGTGCTGCATAACAATAGGGGGGAGAGTGCCTTGAGTAGCTCCACCCTTCCTCCTACGTCAGTAGGGCAATACACATTGATTAGCCGCAGGTTAACGGTCCCCCATTCCACATCCACACACAGCAACCTGCCATCTATGACCCTCTGAATACTTTTCAATTTGAATGCCCATCCTTTGAAAAGAATGGCCACGCCAGAGGCTCTGTTGTTATTGTCCCCTGACCAAACAGAAGGCCCTTTATCCCACCTATCTTCAAAACTTTTATACCTCTCTTGATAGGCTAAAGCACACTCCTGCAACATCAACACATCTCCCTCTCTCTGCTGGAGGTAATCAAAGACAGACTGGCATTTAACTCTGTCATTGATACCTCTTGTGTTAAGAGAAATTATGTTAAGAGCCATATTACATAAGAAAGTGGAACCAGTCTTTACAAAACACATTTCTCTTCGGTCTCACCTGTTACCTTTTTCTTTTTCTTTTTCTTCTTACCAATTTCCTGCCAGCCATCCTCTGAATGAGCCTTCATCAGGGTGGCAGCAGTAAAAGCGTTCACAGAGTCCATTTCAAGGAAGGGGGTAGAGGGAGGGGTGGAGAGGTTCCAGCTGTCCCCATCGCCATGCTCTCCTTCCTCCTCGCTCGGGGAGAAAACAGAGTCATTTTTTCTTTTCCTCAAGTCCAGCTCCTGGGAGCACTGAGGGGAAAGGGGTGCAGCCGATGCACCAGTCTCCTCTTCCCCCTCACCCACCAGCTGCTGCAGATCCTCCGTGATGGACTGGATGGAGGAGAGGAGGGCATCTGTAGCACTTGCAGAGTCTGAGAAAAGCAGCTCCGCTGAATCCTGGGTATCCTCGCTGGACCCGCTCCACCGGGGGGCCCCACACTGGCCCTCGTTCTGAGGAGCAGGAGTGGGGGAGGGGTCCTCGCTGTTCTCGGGGGTTTTCAAACCCTCGTGCTTGTCTGGTGCAGTCTGCGGTTGTGGGGGCGTAGTGGATTTCTCTTCCACCAGCCCCGGAGCCACAGCAGGACTGATCCTGGCTGGAGGCTGAGAGTCTTTGTCCAACAAGGGTTCTTTGTTTGACTTGTTGTTTGCTTTGGATTTTCGGGCCGGTTTGGCTGAAACAAGCACTGCCTCATCCTTTCTCATTTTGAGTTTATTGGCGTAGGCGTGAGGGCAGTTCTTAAAAACGTGTCCTTCCGAGCCACATAAATTGCACTTTGGCAGCATTGAACAGTCAGAGGCTAAATGTCCCTGTTTGCCACAGGTCTTGCAGCATTTCACAGTGCAGGACGATGCCAGGTGTCCCACAGCACCACAGCGCCGACACACCTTTGGTTGTCCCACATAAAACACATAGCCATTGCAGGCGCCCAGCCGGATTGTAGAGGGCAGGTGCCTTAAGCCTCCATTTACGCTGTCCGGTAGCAAGCGAACCTCGAATTTCCTTGCTCCTGTTTTTATACCATCAACATCTCTAACCTCAGTTCCATGGTGGACGGTGCAGTACTGGTTAAGCCAGGTGTGAATGTCCTCCGTCTTTGCCAGTTCCGAGAACATAACAACATGCACCGTTTTCCTCTCTCTCTGTGTCAGAGGCTGCAAGTTGATCTTCTCAAGTGCAGGAACTTTGCCTCTTTTTGCCTCAAACACATCCACGCATTGTTCAAACAGAGGATAGGTAGCAAATACAACCTCAAATGCTTTCTGACCTGGGAGAGCGAAGATGAAATCCAAGTGCCGAGGTTCAAAGCCAAGTTCCTTCTGTAACACTTTTCTGCTGAACTGCATACGATCCATGAAGAGGTCATCCAAGAGCTCAAAACGTACAGCATTCTTACGGGATCCAAAGGTTGCCATTTCAAAAACTGCAAATCGAAAGCTGCTTCCAACAAAAGAAAAACAATCCAACTACTCCACCTACAGGCTGATCAAGGTATCTCCCCTGCCAGGTAAGTATGAGTTAAACAGGCCCCTGCAAGCGGCCCGCACCCACAGCACAAATCGCGCAGCCTAGGCCACCTCCTCGCCCCGCACGCCACCGCCTCCTGCTGGGCCCACTCTTTCACACACTCACACGCCACACTAACACTCAAAAGTGTGGGCAAAACGAGAAAACGAGCGCGCCGTTTCCTACACATCTGCAGTCGCCGTTGCGCATTCGCAGCATGTCCCGGGATGCAATTCGCCTCATTTGCATAACTCCAGACCGGCAGATCACCACGCAAGCTCGCGACGTGCGCCTGCCACACACCGAACAAACCTTTTCAGCAATTTCCAAAAAACGGGCCTGCTCGCCTGCCCACAAGGCTCCGTCTCTTACCTGCTCTCCAGAGCCTGCTGCCTTCTGTGCTTTTCTCTCGGCACCGCTGCAGCGCACACAACTCCTGCAGCGGGAGGGGGGGAGAAAGTTCCCGCGCTCCGCCGCAGGGAAGGCTCGCTCCGTGCGCTCACGTCCTTTCGATGCCAGTCCAACAAGTGCTCCGCATTAGCTGCGTCGGGGCTCCGGCGTGTCGCACCTCACCTCACCTCGCACTGCCCCCTCCTTGAATGTCTGCCGCTGGGCATGCCCCGCTCTCCTCCGCCTTATCTTATCGCATGTGAGCACCGACAATGGCCACAATGCCGGGGAATGGCACCTGTAAAGTGTTAATTGGGGCACAGGAACAGCCCGTCTCGTCTCGGGGGGGCCGGCTTCAGAGACAATACAGCAAACACAGCGGGGCGGGGGAAGAAGACGACACCACACATGCGGGTACATTCAGCTCCAGCGGGAACGAGACATTTGTCGGTCTTTTCAAGTGCCGAGAGCCGAGCAATCCTTCAATTGTATCGTTTCTCCCCGGTGACTAGATCTGGCCCTGCGACTCTCGACTGGGCTCACCCCCGGGGCAGCCCAGCAGGTGTGAGCCTGGCCGGCACCCGGATGGGAGATTCCCCCCTGGAAAAGCTCCGGTTGCTGCTGCTCCTGCAAGAGGTGTGACTGGGACCAGTAGGGAGCGCTCACCCTGCGGGCTGTGTGGCTCTCTTACGCCCCAGCCTCCTGATGGCGACACTCTGCTGCACAAACAGGCGCCGTCCTTCGGGGGAGGCGTCAAACCGAGGTCCTGACCCTCCTTGGCCATTAGGAAACCCCAGGGCGTCTCTCAAAAAGAGACGCCGGGGGTGTCCCACTGGTGTTAGTGCTCCCCTTTACCCATCAGTCAGGGTCTCCTCCTAATCCCCGTCTCACCTGTAACAATCAATGACGAGGCCCCCCTGTCCGTGAGATTTAGTACTCGCGCAAGAGACCAGGGGCAGAGCGCGAACGCGGTCCCCCGCCCCCCACAAAGTGCGCGCTCCGGGTTCCCTCTCGGGGCCCTGCAACACAGCGGAAGGGCAGCGAGAAGGAGCCTCTTGCTCTGACGCCGCAAGGCCACAAGAGGGCGGAGGCGCCGCGCGCCCGGCCGACGTGTTGGACCGGTGCGCTTTACGTGCTGAAATAAACACGCGACAGCCCTGAAATGTTTCCAGAGTGCTGTGCACTGGAGGTTTTTGTCTGGCGAAGACTTGCCTGGTGCTCCTCCGTGCAGATTGTTTGTCCTCCTCCAGTGCGGGACGAGCCAACACAAGGGAGCGCATTCGCCAACATCCAGGCACGCAATGCGATTTGGAAAGCAGCTCCTTTCCAAAGAGTTGCACACGAACGATCCTTCAGTCCCGCTCGGGGGGCACGGAGCCCCCGCCACACACAGCTTCAAGTAGCGAGTCAGGCGCCTGGGTTTTCGGTTACGGCCACACCACCCTGAACACGCCTGATCTTGTCTGATCTTGGAAGCTAAGCAGGGTCGGGCCTGGTTAGTACTTGGATGAGAGACCGCCTGGGAATACCAGGTGCTGTAAGCTTTTGCTCTCCCAGCCAGCAGGGGTCGCCGTTGGTTCCGTAGGCTTTGGGAGGAAAACCTGCAGGATGGAAAGGTGATCTATAGCCTCATCTCTAGAGATGTTTTGTTGCTGTGGCATGTGTGTGACCAGTATTAAAAAAAAAAACCCGTTTGTAAAACGAATATCGAAGCTGCCTCTAAATCTGCAAATGAAGACAAGTCGATAAACCACTTGTTTTTCGTATAACTAGACATATATTCATTTGTTACTGATTTCATTCATTGAGCACGGATACAATAGAGGTACAGCAATTCACTGTTTGACATGTCTGGTACAGAACCTACAGAACCGAGCAATCAGAAAACGGGTGAAACTGTCTTTAGACTCAGCATACAGTACCGAGGCCCCCCATGACCAAATAAAGGCTAACCTCGATAATCAGCCTAAAGAACGCAGACTACAGCAAAACGACTGACTTTGAAAAGGGAATGAACGTCCGGAAGGAGTAGTGGAACTAGCTTGAGATGCTTCTCCGGACCCCTAACTAAAAGCCACCGAGAACCAGCAGCGGCGTCGACTCCTTTCGAACCGGGATCCTTCCGCAGCCACGCAGCTCGTGGTGTCCTAACCCTCCCGTATCTGATTTTGGACCAAGCACATCAGGGGAGAGCGCGAACGCAGTCCCCCACTACCAGAAATTATGCAGTCGAGATTCCCACATTTGGGGAATTCGCAGGGGTCAGCACAGCCGGAGTGCAATGGCCGAGCCTCGCCCTGGGTGAACCGATTTCGATTTTTAAGAACTTTATTTTCTTTTCACAAAAAAATACAGGACATCACAAATCAGAAAGCTTTACATTAATATACATACTTAAAAAAGTATATATGATCACATCTCATTACATTTTGACACGGTAACAGTTACATAGCAACAATTTTCTTTTTTTCTTGTGCAAATCACATTCTTTACTTAAACTTGATAATGTTTTTCACAGTTTCTTGAGATATTGACCTATGCTCTCTATTTCCCACAGATTTTCTGCTTCCTCCCTCCCTTCTCTCCACAGATCTCTGAGGTAATAGATTTCTCTCAGGTGATGAACAAGGCCAGGCTACCTGCAGCCTTGACTGGAATCTTGATGCCTTTGAACAGCCCCATGTTCCTCACTCTCCACAGGGCATCTTTCCCACTGTTCACCACGGCCCAGATCCTGTCAAACACGTCAGGAGGAAATTTGACAGGAGAGATGCCGTATATGACGAAAGCAGCAGTCAGGGTAAATTGGGACGAGAGAGCCTGCAACCAATCTTCAAACTGTGCCCAGAAGGCCTTTGCAAAAAAGCAGGACCACAGGAGATGGGATACAGTCTCCTCCTCGCCGCAGCCCACCCTAACGCAGCGAGGGCTGGGGGTGAGGCCCCTACGGTACAAGAAAGTTCGTACCGGTAAACACTGGTGGACGACACTCCAGGCTAAATCTCTGTGAATGTTGCACAGAAACTTAGAGGATGTGTGTTTCCACACCTTCCTTGTTTGGGCTGATGTTAAAATGCCCACATGGGTCTGCCTATTGTTCTGGGGTGCAACGAAATCTTCCAGTTTTTGGACCCTGACATCTCGGAGGGGAATATGGCCAATTGGGTGAGATCTTAGAAAACTTTTAACTGTCCCATAAATTGCAGGGCATGTGTCAGAGAGTTGGACGTCCAGCTTGGGTCTGACACCCCACACTCTGAACACCTCCCTACCTACCCAGAGCCTGGAAAAATAAGTCCAGGTACGCGCTGCAGGTGCTGTTGCAAAGCCTCTCAGCACAGAGGCCAGGAAAATGCACAGCAGCTTCGTAGCAATATCTGGGACAGACTTCCCCCCTGAGGGTAGCGGCTTGTACATTATTTCCCTTCTGAGTCTTTCCTGCTTCCCACCCCATAGAAATTGAAACATCAATCTCCTCATCACCGCCGCAACACGGTGTGGGATTGGGAAGGTAGAAGCCAGAAAATTCAAGACAGGCAAGAGCTCGGCTTTGATGACCAGCACCTTCCCTGTCATGGTGAGGTCTCGGTTCTTCCATTGCATCAGTTTTTTGTTTAAGATTGGCAATTTGTTCTGCCAATTAACTGTTCCCATCTCTTCTCCAAAATACACCCCCAGGACCTTAATTCTCTTCTCTTGCAGCCTGAGATCATGTCCTTCTTTTGGCTCCCTCCAGTTCTGATAAAAAATCTCACTCTTAGATTTGTTAATTTTTGCGGAGGAAGCCAAAGAGAAACGATCACAGCACTGCAGAGCTCTGCTAATTGAGGCATTGTCAGAGAGGAGCAGGGTGACGTCATCCATGTATAGAGATGTCTTTACCTCTCCTCCCCCACTTCCAGGCACTGGTATCCCATTAATGGCCTGATCCTGGCGCAAGGCACAGGCTAAGGGCTCCATAGCCAAAACGCATAACAAGGGGGATAATGGGCAGCCCTGCCTCACCCCTGAACAGACTTCAAAGGGGCGTGATCTATTGCCATTAACCATGACTCTGCTGTTGCTACCTGTGTACAGCAGGTTAATCCACTTTCTCATGATGGGGCCAAACTTCATGTGCTCAAGTCCCCATGTTAAGTACTGCCGGTTTAGGCGGTCAAAGGCCTTTTCTAGGTCTACACCTAAAATGCAAAGAGGGAGGGAGCGATCCTCAGAGTACAGACAGACATCCCTCAACAAGGCCAGGTTGTCGCTCATCAGGCGTCCTGCTATCCCACAAGTCTGTTCTTTCCCTACCAGTGAGGCCACTACATTTTGTAGGTGCAGGAAAAGGGCTTTGGACAGGATCTTAGTGTCCAAGCCTAACAGGCTGAGGGTCTCCAGTTCTTTATGTCATTTTTTGCTCCTTTCTTAAACAAGAGAGAGATAGTGCCTTCCCTTAAGGAGTCAGGCAGCAATTCTGTCTTATAGCTTTCCTCGAATAGGAGCAGTAGCGGATCCTGAAGCAGATCCCAAAAGGTGCAATAAAATTCTTTAGGGAGCCCGTCAGCACCTGGAGTTTTCCCCTTCTGTAAGCTCTCCATCGCCTGTCTCAGCTCTTCTACTGTCAAATCCCTCTCAAGTACTTCCCTATCTTCTTCACTCAAAACGTTTTCTAGCTTTGAGGTAAAAAAATGAATTTCTTCATCCTTTAGCTCTGTAGAGCTGTACAGTCTTGAGTAGAAGGCCTCGGTGCAGGAGAGGATAGCACTCGGCTCTGTTCTCTCTCGTCCCTCCTCATCAACTACACTTTCGATGACAGACTTGGAGCCTACCACTTTCCTGAAAAAGAAGCGAGTACACTTCTCATTTTCTTCCAAGAACTGCACTCTGCCTCTTAACAGCACTCCTCGACTACTTTCTTCGGCTATGCTCCGGATGTCCTTTTTTAAAAGGGTGATATCCTCGAGCACATCGAAGCCACTGTGCAGCATCGTGTAGAGACGCTGCAGCTGCCTCTGTTTCCTGGCTAGCACTCCTCTCCGTCTGGCAGCAGCCTTCCTTCCCTCAGCCATGAAAAATGCCTTTGTCCTCATCTTCACCTCCTCCCACCACTCTCCTACTGACCCGTACAGACACTGCAAGGACAGCCACTGTGATAGTTTCTCCTTGTAGCGGGATACTACCCCCTCGTTCTCTAGCAGCTTTGTGTTGAGTTTCCAGAGGCCTGGGCCAAAGACAGTCCCGCCCTGGAGTTCCACTCTACACCCTAAAGCCTGATGATCTGAGAAGAAGACAGGCTGAAGAGTGACCCCAACAACTTTCACTCTCTCTGAGACAAAGCAATAGTCAATTCTGGAGCTGCTATTCCTCCCTGACCATGTATATCCTGCTGTTGTGGGATATATACATCTATATGTGTCTGAGAGTTTAAAGTCTTGAACTAAGTTTTGCAGGGCCAGTGAGCTGGAATCCAATTTTATCGGAGAGCTAGACTGCCTGTCTGTGTGCTCTAAGATACAATTAAAATCCCCTCCCACTATCACGTCTGTGCTACTTAACAATAGGGGAGAGAGTGCCTTGAGTAGCTCCACCCTTCCTCCCACGTCAGTAGGACAATACACATTGATTAGCCGCAGGTTAACGGTCCCCCATTCCACATCCACACACAGCAACCTGCCATCTATGACCCTCTGAATACTTTTCAATTTGAAAGCCCATCCTTTGAAAAGAATGGCCACGCCAGAGGCTCTGTTGTTATTGTCCCCTGACCAAACAGAAGGCCCTTTATCCCACCTATCTTTAAAGCTTTTATACCTCTCTTGATAGGCTAAAGCACACTCCTGCAACATCAACACATCTCCCTCTCTCTGCTGGAGGTAATCAAAGACACACTGGCATTTAACTCTGTCATTGATACCTCTGGTGTTAAGAGAAATTATGTTTAGAGCCATTTTACATAAGAAAGTGGAACCAGTCTTTACAAAACACATTTCTCTTCGGTCTCACCTGTTACCTTCTCTTTCTTTTTCTTCTTACCAATTTCCTGCCAGCCATCCTCTGAATGAGCCTTCATCAGGGTGGCAGCAGTAAAAGCGTTCACGGAGTCCATTTCAAGGAAGGGGGTAGAAAGAGGGGTGGAGGGGTTCCAGCTGTCCCCATCGCCATGCTCTCCTTCCTCCTCGCTCGGGGAGAAAACAGAGTCATTTTTCCTTTTCCTCAAGTCCAGCTCCTGGGAGCACTGAGGGGAAAGGGGTGCAGCCGATGCACCAGTCTCCTCTTCCCCCTCACCCACCAGCTGTTGCAGATCCTCCGTGACGGACTGGATGGAGGAGAGGAGGGCATCTGTAGCACTTGCAGAGTCTGAGAAAAGCAGCTCCGCTGAATCCTGGGTATCGTCGCTGGACCCGCTCCACCGGGGGGCCCCACACTGGCCCTCGTTCTGAGGAGCAGGAGTGGGGGAGGGGTCCTCGCTGTTCTCGGGGGTTTTCAAACCCTCGTGCTTGTCTGGTGCAGTCTGCGGTTGTGGGAGCGTAGTGGATTTCTCTTCCACCGGCCCCGGAGCCACAGCAGGACTGATCCTGGCTGGAGGCTGAGACTCTTTGTCCAACAAGGGTTCTTTGTTTGACTTGTTGTTTGCTTTGGCTTTTCGGGCCGGTTTGGCTGAAACAAGCACTGCCTCATCCTTTCTCATTTTGAGTTTATTGGCGTAGGCGTGAGGGCAGTTCTTAAAAACGTGTCCTTCCGAGCCACATAAATTGCACTTTGGCAGCATTGAACAGTCAGAGGCTAAATGTCCCTGTTTGCCACAGGTCTTGCAGCATTTCACAGTGCAGGACGATGCCAGGTGTCCCACAGCACCACAGCGCCGACACACCTTTGGTTGTCCCACATAAAAAACATAGCCATTGCAGGCGCCCAGCTGGATTGTAGAGGGCAGGTGCCTTAAGCCTCCATTTACATTGTCCGGTAGTAAGCGAACCTCGAATTTGCTCCTGTTTTTATACCGTCAACATCTCTAACCTCAGTTCCATGGTGGACGGTGCAGTACTGGTTAAGCCAGATGTGAATGTCCTCCGTCTTTGCCAGTTCCGAGAACATAACAACATGCACCGTTTTCCTCTCTCTCTGTGTCAGAGGCTGCAAGTTGATCTTCTCAAGTGCAGGAACTTTCCCTCTTTTTGCCTCAAAGACATCCACGCATTGTTCAAACAGAGGATAGGTAGCAAATACAACCTCAAATGCTTTCTGACCTGGGAGAGCAAAGATGAAATCCAAGTGCCGAGGTTCAAAGCCAAGTTCCTTCTGTAACACTTTTCTGCTGAACTGCATACGATCCATGAAGAGGTCATCCAAAAGCTCAAAATGTACAGCATTCTTGCGGGATCCAAAGGTTGCCATCTCAAACTGCAAAACAAACACTGCTTCCACAAAACAAGAAAACAATCCAACTACTCCAACTACAGGCTGATCAAGGTATCTCCCCTGCCAGGTAAGCCGAGAGCCGCAGGCGATGAGCCCGGAGCTGAACGGGCCCCACTGGCTCGTTTGTAAGGCCTGGTGCATTGCCAACCACGACCGGCAGGGCAGAGGCCTTGAAGGCAGCCTGGGCTCCTGCAGCTGTCCAGCCACGCACTCTGGTTTCTCTTCATCTCGTACAAATCTTTTGCCTTTTACTAAAGATTTCCATGGAGAGGAGCATGAATGAGTTCCATACAATTTTTGTGCTTTCCTGCCTTCGGGTGGGGCGCAGCTGGGCTGATCAAAGAGAGAAAACAAAACCGCTCACAATCGCTCTTATTACGGCGACTGTGGCTGTCTGCTCTGCCAGTCCTCGGTCTCCGCCTGTCTGATTGGCGCTCTTTTCTTTGGGGGGCGGGAAGTGTCCGGCCGCAAATATGAAGCGTTACAGCAACGACATGCCATGAGACGATTGATAACGATTTCCATAGGATCCACGCGGTTGCCTGGCAACCGTCAGCTTTGCGCAGTGGCAGTATCTTAGCCTTTGAGGTTTAGCCGATGCGCGATTATTGCTAGTTGAAAACTTTTCCCAATACCCCGCTTCCGCCGGTTTGCAATACAATTAGCGAAAGCAATTCTTGACAGTCTCGTCAGAGACTGAGCAAGGTGTTTAAAGACAGATTTTGTCATGGTAACATCATGGTAGAAAGAAACAAGCTTGTTACGTCTCAACAGAAACACTCTTTAGCTCTTTCAGCGTTATGCAGAGAACAGCGTCTGTCGAGATCACTTTTGAGTCAGCGCGAAACGCTGTGTGCTGTCAGTTTGATTTCATATTGCTCGTAGCGGCGCCAGGCTTTTGTCTGTCAAACGTTAGGTTGCGCTTCTTCATGCTGCATCGTCGGCATGAGTGGAGCTTTTTAAACGTCTGTACTTACTGCGCCTCATAAGAAATCGTTTGTCCCCGTTCAAAACAGATTGTGCGATGTCCTGCAGCGTTCGCAAAGCAAACCTTTGACAGTTTGAAAGAGGAATTTATTCTGCTTCCTGTGCGTGCAGTAGTTACAAAGTTGAACGTCTTTACACGATCTGCCGCAGATCTTACAAACGAGCCAGTGGGGCCCGTTCAGCTCGGGGCTCATCGCCTGCGGCTCACGGCTTGCGAGCGTGCCCAATCCGTGCGATAACTCGGAAAACACCCGGCCACACTGTGCCGGAAACGACGCACTCTGGGAAGCCGCTATGCAAAGCGAGGTCCCAGGATCCCCTGCGGCCGGACACTTCCCGCCCCCCAAAGAAAAGAGCGCCAATCAGACGGCCGGAGACCGAGGACTCGCGGAGCAGACGGCCACAATCACCATTACAAGAGCGATTGCGAACTTGCTTGTTTTCTCTCTTTGACCAGCCCAGCTGCCCGCCACCTGAAAGCAGGGAAGCACAAAAATTGCATGGAACTCATTCATGCTCTTCTCCACAGAAATCTTTAGTAAAAGGCGAAAGATTTGTACGAGATGAAGAGAAACCAGAGTGCGTGACTGCACAGCTGCAGGAGCCCAGGCCGCCTTCAAAGCCTCTACGCTGCCGGTCGTGGTTGGCAATGCACCTGGCCTTACAAACTAGCCAGTGGGGCCCGTTCAGCTCCGGGCTCATCGCCTGCGGCTCACGGCTTGCGAGCGTGCCGAATCCGTGCGATAACTCGGAAAACACCCGGCCACACTGTGCCGGAAATGACGCACTCTGGGAAGCCGCTATGCAAAGCGAGGTCCCAAGATCCCCTGCGGCCGGACACTTCCCGCCCCCCAAAGAAAAGAGCGCCAATCAGACGGCCGGAGACCGTGGACTCGCGGAGCAGACTGCCACAATCGCCATAACAAGACCGATTGCGGGCGTTTTTGTTTTCTCTCTTTGACCAGCCAGGCTGCGCCCCACCCGAAGGCAGGGAAGCACAAAAATTGCATGGAACTCATTCATGCTCCTCTCCACGGAAATCTTTAGTAAAAGGCGAAAGATTTGTACGAGATGAAGAGAAACCAGAGTGCGTGGCTGCACAGCTACAGGAGCCCAGGCCGCCTTCAAAGCCTCTGCGCTGCCGGTCGTGGTTGGCAATGCACCTGGCCTTACAAACTAGCCAGTGGGGCCCGTTCAGCTCCGGGCTCATCGCCTGCGGCTCACGGCTTGCGAGCGTGCCGAATCCGTGCGATAACTCGGAAAACACCCGGCCACACTGTGCCGGAAATGACGCACTCTGGGAAGCCGCTATGCAAAGCGAGGTCCCAAGATCCCCTGCGGCCGGACACTTCCCGCCCCCCAAAGAAAAGAGCGCCAATCAGACGGCCGGAGACCGTGGACTCGCGGAGCAGACTGCCACAATCGCCATAACAAGACCGATTGCGGGCGTTTTTGTTTTCTCTCTTTGACCAGCCAGGCTGCGCCCCACCCGAAGGCAGGGAAGCACAAAAATTGCATGGAACGCATTCATGCTCTTCTCCACGGAAATCTTTAATAAAAGGCGAAAGATTTGTACGAGATGAAAAGAAACCAGAGTGCGTGGCTGCACAGCTGCAGGAGCCCAGGCCGCCTTCAAAGCCTCTGCGCTGCCGGTCGTGGTTGGCAATGCACCTGGCCTTACAAACTAGCCAGTGGGGCCCGTTCAGCTCCGGGCTCATCGCCTGCGGCTCACGGCTTGCGAGCGTGACCAATCCGTGCGATAACTCGGAAAACACCCGGCCACACTGTGCCGGAAACGACGCACTCTGGGAAGCCGCTATGCAAAGCGAGGTCCCAAGATCCCCTGCGGCCGGACACTTCCCAACCCCCAAAGAAAAGAGTGCCAATCAGACGGCCGGAGACCGAGGACTCGCGGAGCAGACTGCCACAATCGCCATAACAAGACCGATTGCGAGCGTTTTTGTTTTCTCTCTTTGACCAGCCAGGCTGCGCCCCACCCGAAGGCAGGGAAGCACAAAAATTGCATGGAACTCATTCATGCTCCTCTCCACGGAAATCTTTAGTAAAAGGCGAAAGATTTGTACGAGATGAAGAGAAACCAGAATGCGTGGCTGCACAGCTTCAGGAGCCCAGGCCACCTTCAAAGCCTCTGCCCTGCCGGTCGTGGTTGGCAATACACCTGGCCTTACAAACGAGCCAGTGGGGCCCGTTCAGCTCCGGGCTCATCGCCTGCGGCTCACGGCTTGCGAGCGTGCCAAATCCGTGCGATAACTCGGAAAACACCCGGCCACACTGTGCCGGAAACGACGCACTCTGGGAAGCCGCTATGCAAAGCGAGGTCCCAAGATCCCCTGCGGCCGGACACTTCCCGCCCCCCAAAGAAAAGAGCGCCAATCAGACGGCCGGAGACCGTGGACTCGCGGAGCAGACTGCCACAATCGCCATAACAAGACCGATTGCGGGCGTTTTTGTTTTCTCTCTTTGACCAGCCACGCTGCGCCCCACCCGAAGGCAGGGAAGCACAAAAATTGCATGGAACGCATTCATGCTCCTCTCCACGGAAATCTTTAGTAAAAGGCAAAAGATTTGTACGAGATGAAGAGAAACCAGAGTGCGTGGCTGCACAGCTGCAGGAGCCCAGGCCGCCTTCAAAGCCTCTGCGCTGCCGGTCGTGGTTGGCAATGCACCTGGCCTTACAAACTAGCCAGTGGGGCCCGTTCAGCTCCGGGCTCATCGCCTGCGGCTCACGGCTTGCGAGCGTGCCGAATCCGTGCGATAACTCGGAAAACACCCGGCCACACTGTGCCGGAAATGACGCACTCTGGGAAGCCGCTATGCAAAGCGAGGTCCCAAGATCCCCTGCGGCCGGACACTTCCCGCCCCCCAAAGAAAAGAGCGCCAATCAGACGGCCGGAGACCGTGGACTCGCGGAGCAGACTGCCACAATCGCCATAACAAGACCGATTGCGGGCGTTTTTGTTTTCTCTCTTTGACCAGCCAGGCTGCGCCCCACCCGAAGGCAGGGAAGCACAAAAATTGCATGGAACTCATTCATGCTCCTCTCCACGGAAATCTTTAGTAAAAGGCGAAAGATTTGTACGAGATGAAGAGAAACCAGAGTGCGTGGCTGCACAGCTACAGGAGCCCAGGCCGCCTTCAAAGCCTCTGCGCTGCCGGTCGTGGTTGGCAATGCACCTGGCCTTACAAACTAGCCAGTGGGGCCCGTTCAGCTCCGGGCTCATCGCCTGCGGCTCACGGCTTGCGAGCGTGACCAATCCGTGCGATAACTCGGAAAACACCCGGCCACACTGTGCCGGAAATGACGCACTCTGGGAAGCCGCTATGCAAAGCGAGGTCCCAAGATCCCCCGCGGCCGGACACTTCCCGCCCCCCAAAGAAAAGAGCGCCAATCAGACGGCCGGAGACCGTGGACTCGCGGAGCAGACTGCCACAATCGCCATAACAAGACCGATTGCGAGCGTTTTTGTTTTCTCTCTTTGACCAGCCAGGCTGCGCCCCACCCGAAGGCAGGGAAGCACAAAAATTGCATGGAACTCATTCATGCTCCTCTCCACGGAAATCTTTAGTAAAAGGCGAAAGATTTGTACGAGATGAAGAGAAACCAGAGTGCGTGGCTGCACAGCTGCAGGAGCCCAGGCCGCCTTCAAAGCCTCTGCGCTGCCGGTCGTGGTTGGCAATGCACCTGGCCTTACAAACTAGCCAGTGGGGCCCGTTCAGCTCCGGGCTCATCGCCTGCGGCTCACGGCTTGCGAGCGTGACCAATCCGTGCGATAACTCGGAAAACACCCGGCCACACTGTGCCGGAAATGACGCACTCTGGGAAGCCGCTATGCAAAGCGAGGTCCCAAGATCCCCTGCGGCCGGACACTTCCCGCCCCCCAAAGAAAAGAGCGCCAATCAGACGGCCGGAGACCGAGGACTCGCGGAGCAGACTGCCACAATCGCCATAACAAGACCGATTGCGAGCGTTTTTGTTTTCTCTCTTTGACCAGCCAGGCTGCGCCCCACCCGAAGGCAGGGAAGCACAAAAATTGCATGGAACTCATTCATGCTCCTCTCCACGGAAATCTTTAGTAAAAGGCGAAAGATTTGTACGAGATGAAGAGAAACCAGAGTGCGTGGCTGCACAGCTGCAGGAGCCCAGGCCGCCTTCAAAGCCTCTGCGCTGCCGGTCGTGGTTGGCAATGCACCTGGCCTTACAAACTAGCCAGTGGGGCCCGTTCAGCTCCGGGCTCATCGCCTGCGGCTCACGGCTTGCGAGCGTGACCAATCCGTGCGAGAACTCGGAAAACACCCGGCCACACTGTGCCGGAAACGACGCACTCTGGGAAGCCGCTATGCAAGGCGAGGTCCCAAGATCCCCTGCGGCCGGACACTTCCCAACCCCCAAAGAAAAGAGCGCCAATCAGACGGCCGGAGACCGAGGACTCGCGGAGCAGACTGCCACAATCGACATAACAAGACCGATTGCGAGCGTTTTTGTTTTCTCTCTTTGACCAGCCAGGCTGCGCCCCACCCGAAGGCAGGGAAGCACAAAAATTGCATGGAACTCGTTCATGCTCCTCTCCACGGAAATCTTAAGTAAAAGGCGAAAGATTTGTATGAGATGAAGAGAAACCAGAGTGCGTGGCTGCACTGCTGCAGGAGCCCAGGCCACCTTCAAAGCCTCTGCCCTGCCGGTCGTGGTTGGCAATACACCTGGCCTTACAAACGAGCCAGTGGGGCCCGTTCAGCTCCGGGCTCATCGCCTGCGGCTCACGGCTTGCGAGCGTGCCGAATCCGTGCGATAACTCGGAAAACACCCGGCCACACTGTGCCGGAAACGCCGCACTCTGGGAAGCCGCTATGCAAAGCGAGGTCCCAAGATCCCCTGCGGCCGGACACTTCCCGCCCCCCAAAGAAAAGAGCGCCAATCAGACGGCCGGAGACCGTGGACTCGCGGAGCAGACTGCCACAATCGCCATAACAAGACCGATTGCGAGCGTTTTTGTTTTCTCTCTTTGACCAGCCAGGCTGCGCCCCACCCGAAGGCAGGGAAGCACAAAAATTGCATGGAACTCATTCATGCTCCTCTCCACGGAAATCTTTAGTAAAAGGCGAAAGATTTGTACGAGATGAAGAGAAACCAGAGTGCGTGGCTGCACACCTACAGGAGCCCAGGCCGCCTTCAAAGCCTCTGCGCTGCCGGTCGTGAATGGCAATGCACCTGGCCTTACAAACTAGCCAGTGGGGCCCGTTCAGCTCCGGGCTCATCGCCTGCGGCTCACGGCTTGCGAGCGTGACCAATCCGTGCGATAACTCGGAAAACACCCGGCCACACTGTGCCGGAAACGACGCACTCTGGGAAGCCGCTATGCAAAGCGAGGTCCCAAGATCCCCTGCGGCCGGACACTTCCCGCCCCCCAAAGTAAAGAGCGCCAATCAGACGGCCGGAGACCGTGGACTCGCGGAGCAGACTGCCACAATCGCCATAACAAGACCGATTGCGGGCGTTTTTGTTTTCTCTCTTTGACCAGCCAGGCTGCGCCCCACCCGAAGGCAGGGAAGCACAAAAATTCCATGGAACTCCTTCATGCTCCTCTCCACGGAAATCTTTAGTAAAAGGCGAAAGATTTGTACAACATGAAAAGAAACCAGAGTGCGTGGCTGCACAGCTACAGGAGCCCAGGCCGCCTTCAAAGCCTCTGCGCTGCCGGTCGTGGTTGGCAATGCACCTGGCCTTACAAACTAGCCAGTGGGGCCCGTTCAGCTCCGGGCTCATCGCCTGCGGCTCACGGCTTGCGAGCGTGACCAATCCGTGCGATAACTCGGAAAACACCCGGCCACACTGTGCCGGAAACGACGCACTCTGGGAAGCCGCTATGCAGGCAAGGTCCCAAGATCCCCTGCGGCCGGACACTTCCCGCCCCCCAAAGAAAAGAACGCCAATCAGACGGCCGGACCCAACAACCTTGGCGTTATTAGCACCACGCTCTAACCAACTGAGCTAACTGGCCTCGCAACAGTGCCCCTCTCAGTGCTGCAAAAAATCGAACTCAGGGAATTTCTTTTGTCCTCTTTTGAATAGAAAGCCGTGTAATTCAGTGTACGGGCTTTCTTGTGCACTTTCATGGTTCTTGTAACCAAAATCCTACACTGGCCTGAAATGCCCCCCATTTCACAGCATTTTTCAGCTGATTTAAAATGTACCTAAAGGAGAAGCATTTTTGAAGACCATCAATTACCAAGAGCTTTTGTCAAAGGTTTTGGTGGTCATTTTTAATGACCACAGAGCGCTGTGACCTCGGTTTTACATCTCATCCAAAAGACAGCGCCCTCTTACAACACAGCATCTCCGTCACTATACTGGGGCATTGGGACCCGCACAGACCTCAGGGTGAGCGCCCCCCCGCCGGCACCATTAACACCGCTTCCAGCTGGAAGCTTTGTTTTTCCCTGTAGCTCACCCTCATCCGGGTACTGACCTAGCTCACACCCGCTTAGCTTCAGTGGGTTTTCAGTTGCGAGTTGCAAAAGCCACTGCATTGGCTGGGAATCAAAACCAAGCCTCCCGCGTGGCAGGCGAGAATTCTAACACTGAACCACCAATGCTCAATGCCTGTACCTTCAAAAAAGACGGAGGACATTCACACCTGGCTTAACCAGTACTGCACCGTCCACCATGGAACTGAGGTTAGATATGTTGACGGTATAAAAGCAGGAGCAAGGAAATTCGAGGTTCGCTTGCTACCGGACAATGTAAATGGAGGCTTAAGGCACCTGCCCTCTACAATCTGGCTGGGCGCCTGCAATGGCTATGTTTTTTATGTGGGACAACCAAAGGTGTGTCGGCGCTGTGGGACACCTGGCATCGCCCTGCACTGTGAAATGCTGCAAGACCTGTGGCAAACAGGGACATTTAGCCTCTGACTGTTCAATGCTGCCAAAGTGCAATTTACTTGGCTTGGAAGGACACGTTTTTATAAACTGCCCTCATGCCTACGCCAATAAACTCAAAATGAGAAAGGATGAGGCAGTGCTTGTTTCAGCCAAACCGGCCCGAAAAGCCAAAGCAAACAACAAGTCAAACAAAGAACCCTTGTTTGATAAAGTCTCAGCCTCCAGCCAGGATCTGCCCTGCTGTGGTTCCGGGGCCGGTGGAAGAGAAATCCACTACGCCCCCACAACAGACTGCACCAGACAAGCACGAGGGTTTGAAAACCCCCGAGAACAGCGAGGACCCCTCCCCCACTCCTGCTCCTCAGAACGAGGGCCAGTGTGGGGCCCCCCGGTGGAGCGGGTCCAGCGAGGATACCCAGGATTCAGCGGAGCTGCTTTTCTCAGACTCTGCAAGTGCTACAGATGCCCTCCTCTCCTCCATCCAGTCCATCACAGAGGATCTGCAGCAAATGGTTGGTGAGGGGGAAGAGGAGACTGGTGCATCGGCTGCACCCCTTTCCCCTCAGTGCTCCCAGGAGCTGGACTTGAGGAAAAGGAAAAATGACTCTGTTTTCTCCCCGAGCGAGGAGGAAGGAGAGCATGGCGATGGGAACAGCTGGAACCCCTCCACCCCTCCCTCTACCCCCTTCCTTGAAATGGACTCCGTGAATGCCGAAGAGAAATGTGTTTTGTAAAGACTGGTTCCACTTTCTTATGTAATATGGCTCTAAACATAATATCTCTTAACACCAGAGGTATCAATGACAGAGTTAAATGCCAGTCTGTCTTTGATTACCTCCAGCAGAGAGAGGGAGATGTGTTGATGTTGCAGGAGTGTGCTTTAGCCTATCAAGAGAGGTATAAAAGCTTTGAAGATAGGTGGGATAAAGGGCCTTCTGTTTGGTCAGGGGACAATAACAACAGAGCCTCTGGCGTGGCCATTCTTTTCAAAGGATGGGCTTTCAAATTGAAAAGTATTCAGAGGGTCATAGATGGCAGGTTGCTGTGTGTGGATGTGGAATGGGGGACCGTTAACCTGCGGCTAATCAATGTGTATTGCCCTACTGACGTGGGAGGAAGGGTGGAGCTACTCAAGGCACTCTCTCACCTATTGTTATGTAGCACAGACGTGATAGTGGGAGGGGATTTTAATTGTATCTTAGAGCACACAGACAGGCAGTCTAGCTCTCTGATAAAATTGGATTCCAGGTCACTGGCCCTGCAAAACTTAGTTCAAGACTTTAAACTCTCAGACACATATAGATGTATATATCCCACAACAGCAGGATATACATGGTCAGGGAGGAATAGCAGCTCCAGAATTGACTATTGCTTTGTCTCAGAGAGAGTGAAAGTTGTTGGGGTCACTCTTCAGCCTGTCTTCTTCTCAGATCATCAGGCTTTAGGTCGTAGAGTGGAACTCCAGGGCTTTGGCCCAGGCATCTGGAAACTCAACACAAAGCTGCTAGAGAACGAGGGGGTAGTATCCTGCTACAAGGAGAAACTATCACAGTGGCTGTCCTTGCAGTGTCTGTACGGGTCAGTAGGAGAGTGGTGGGAGGAGGTGAAGGTGAGGACAAAGGCCTTTTTCATGGCTGAGGGAAGGAAGGCTGCTGCCAGACGGAGAGGAGTGCTAGCCAGGAAACAGAGGCAGCTGCAGCGTCTCTACACGATGATGCACAGTGGCTTCGATGTGCTCGAGGATATCACCCTTTTAAAAAAGGACATCCGGAGCATAGCCGAAGAAAGTAGTCGAGTGCAGTTCTTGGAAGAAAATGAGAAGTGTTCTCGCCTCTTTTTCAGGAAAGTGGAAGGCTCCAAGTCTGTCATGGAAAGTGTAGTTGATGAGGAGGGACGAGAGAGAACAGAGCCGAGTGCAATCCTCTCCTGCACCGAGGCCTTCTACTCAAGACTGTACAGCTCTACAGAGGTAAAGGATGAAGAAATTCATTTTTTTACCTCAAAGCTAGAAAACGTTTTGAGTGAAGAAGATAGGGAAGTACTTGAGAGGGATTTGACAGTAGAAGAGCTGAGACAGGCTATGGAGAGCTTACAGAAGGGGAAAACTCCGGGTGCTGACGGGCTCCCTAAAGAATTTTATTGCACCTTTTGGGATCTGCTTCAGGATCCGCTGCTGCTCCTATTCGAGGAAAGCTATAAGACAGAATTGCTGCCTGACTCCTTAAGAGAAGGCACTATCTCTCTCTTGTTTAAGGAGCAAAGAATGACATAAAGAACTGGAGACCCCTCAGCCTGTTAGGCGTGGACACTAAGATCCTGTCCAAAGCCCTTTTCCTGCGCCTACAAAATGTAGTGGCCTCACTGGTAGGGAAAGAACAGACTTGTGGGATAGCAGGATGCCTGATGAGCGACAACCTGGCCTTGTTGAGGGATGTCTGTCTGTACTCAGAGGATCGCTCCCTCCCTCTGTGCATTTCAGGTGTAGACCTAGAAAAGGCCTTTGACCGCCTAAACCGGCAGTACTTAACTTCGGTACTTGAGCACATGAAGTTTGGCCCCATCATGAGAAAGTGGATTAACCTGCTGTACACAGGTAGCAACAGCAGAGTAATGGTTAATGGCAATAGATCACGCCCCTTTGAAGTCTGTTGTGAGGCAGGGCTGGCCATTATCCCCCTTGTTATTCGTTTTGGCTATGGAGCCCTTAGCCTGTGCCTTGCGCCAGGATCAGGCCATTAATGGGATACCAGTACCTGGAAGTGGGGGAGGAGAGGTAAAGACATCTCTATACATGGATGACGTCACCCTGCTCCTCTCTGACAATGCCTCAATTAGTAGAGCTCTGCAGTGCTGTGATCGGTTCTCTTTGGCTTCCTCTGCAAAAATTAACAAATCAAAGAGCGAGATTTTTTTATCAGAACTGGAGGGAGCCAAAAGAAGGACATGATCTCAGGCTGCAAGAGAAGAGAATTAAGGTCCTGGGGGTGTATTTTGGAGAAGAGATGGGAACAGTAAATTGGCAGAACAAATTGCCAATCTTAAACAAAAAACTGATGCAATGGAAGAACCGAGACCTCACCATGACAGGGAAGGTGCTGGTCATCAAAGCCAAGCTCTTGCCTGTCTTGAATTTTCTGGCTTCTACCTTCCCAATCCCACACCGTGTTGCGGCGGTGCTGAGGAGATTGATGTTTCAATTTCTATGGGGTGTGAAGCAGGAAAGACTCAGAAGGGAAATAATGTACAGGCCGCTACCCTCAGGGGGGAAGTCTGTCCCAGATATTGCTACGAAGCTGCTGTGCATTTTCCTGGCCTCTGTGCTGAGAGGCTTTGCAACAGCACCTGCAGCGCGTACCTGGACTTATTTTTCCAGGCTCTGGGTAGGTAGGGAGGTGTTCAGAGTGTGGGGTGTCAGACCCAAGCTGGATGTCCCACTCTCTGACACATGCCCTGCAATTTATGGGACAGTTAAAAGTTTTCTAAGATCTCACACAATTGGCCATATTCCCCTCCGAGATGTCAGCGTCCAAAAACTGGAAGATTTCTTTGCACCCCAGAACAATAGGCAGACCCCTGTGGGCATTTTAACATCAGCCCAAACAAGGAAGGTGTGGAAACACACATCCTCTAAGTTTCTGTGCAACATTCACAGAGATTTAGCCTGGAGTGTCGTCCACCAGTGCTTACCGGTACGAACTTCCTTGTACCGTATGGTCCTCACACCCAGCCCTCGCTGCGTTAGGGTGGGCTGCAGCGAGGAGGAGACTGTGACCCATCTCCTGTGGTCCTGCTTTTTTGCTAAGGCCTTCTGGGCACAGTTTGAAGATTGGTTGCAGGCTCTCTCGCCCCAATTTACCCTGACCGCTGCTTTCGTCATATACGGCATCTCTCCTGTCAAACTTCCTCCTGACGTGTTTGACAGGATCTGGGCCGTGGTGAACAGTGGGAAAGACGCCCTGTGGAGAGTGAGGAACATGGGGCTGTTCAAAGGCATCAAGATCCCAGTCAAGGCTGCAGGTAGCCTGGCCCTGTTCATCACCAGAGAGAACTATTACCTCAGAGATCTGTGGAGAGAAGGGAGGGAGGAAGCAGAAAATCTGTGGGAAATAGAGGGCATAGGTCAATATCTCAAGAAACTGTGAAAAACACTATCATGTTTAAGTAAAGAATGTGATTTGCTTCAGAAAAAAGAAATTGTTGCTATGTAACTCGTACCGTGTCAAAATGTAATAAGATGTGATCATATATACTGTTTTAAGTATGTATATTAATGTAAAGCATTTGTGATGCCCTGTATTTTATTGTGAAAAGGAAATAAAAGTTCTTAAAAATCGAAATCGCTGGAGGAAACAGTCCATCTGGCCATGAAACTCATTTGAACGTCTAGCTACAGCAACTAACAATATCATGATTTATTCAGGATGTGTGGAATCAGCACGTCCCGGAGACAGCTTCCGAAATCGTGAGCATTCTCTGGTGGTGTCCTGCAGGGCACCTGTGGGCGTGCATTGGTGGTATAGTGTTGAGCATAGCTGCCTTCCAAGCAGTTGACCTGGGTTCGATTCCTGGCCAACGCAGTGGCAATTGGTTTCAAATGCTGTCATGAGCCTTGGATTATGACTAGCAAAGCGAAGCCTTTTGAAAGAGCTAAAGCACTGCAAAACGGAATTGAAGGAGAATCTTACAGGGGATTCTGAGCGGTGTCTGCATACACGCAGTCCGATACGGGTGCTGAAAGCTTGAGCTACTCTCAATGTCATGCTGCCTTTTCCCGGAGTAAATCTGTTACATTGAAGGAATGCTTCTCGCAGGTTCAAAAGGGACCCTTGTTAATTGGAGAAATCAATGATTTCTAATGAATTCTGTATGTGTTAAAAGACAGCTATACACAGAAAACATGCAGGACACTGCCCATGATGTTTCCCGAGCCGAAACACAGTGCGTTTTTCCAAGCCATCTGACAAAGCTCGCCCACTGAAAACTGCAGCAGATCGTGTAAAGACCTTCAACTTTGTAACTACTGCACGCACAGGAAGCACAATAAATTCCTCTTTTCAAACTGTCAAAGGTTTGCTTTGCAAACGCTGCAGGACATCGCACAATCTCTTTTGAACGGGGACAAACGATTTCTTATGGGGCGCAGTAAGTACAGACGTTTAAAAAGCTCCACTCATGCCGACGATGCAGCATGAAGAAGCGCAACCTAACGTTTGACAGACAAAAGCCGGGCGCCGCTACGAGCAATATGAAATCAAACTGACAGCACACGGCGTTTCGCGCTGACTCAAAAGTGATCTCGACAGACGCTGTTCTCTGCATAACGCTGAAAGAGATAAAGAGCGTTTCTGTTGAGACGTAACAAGCTCGTTTCTTTCTACCATGATGTCACCATGACAAAATCTGTCTTTAAACACCTTGCTCAGTCTCTGACGAGACTGTCAAAAATTGCTTTCGCCGATTGTATTGCAAACCAGCGGAAGCGGGGTATTGGGAAAAGTTTTCAACTAGCAACAATCGTGCGTGCTAATTAGAACAGCAACGCTGAGCTCTCAGCACCGTACTGAGCCCAGGTGTTATTCTAAAGCTGTCAGGTGCAGTTCATTTATATGAAGGAAATCTCTTACTGGGTACGATTACAATGCAGTAAGTAGCACAGGCTACTTGGGGAATAGCCCGATGTGTTTTAAAACGACCCGAGCCAGGTAGGAGTCGAACCTACAATCTCCTAATCCGTAGTCAGATGCATTATGCATTGCGCCACTGTCCCTGGTGTGACACTACAGGACTGTAACCCAGTGATCTCAGCCCTGCAACTAGTAAAATATTACCCCCGGTCCATTCTTTTCCAAAAGTGAGAAACACCTGTTTTCTACATTTTGTCTGTTTTAAAACCATATCTCTTTAAACCAAACCAAGAGTTTGTCTTTTGCACTGATATTCTGATTCATTTCGATTTCAAAGAAAAAAAAGCATTACCTTCCAAAGCATCATAAAATTGTCCCTTCTTCCAGACTCTACTTCTCTCTTGTAGTAGTACAGTAGACCTTTCCAGGTGAGCAGATCACAGAGTCCGAAATGAGCTTCCTCCATCAAGCAAAGTACCTGAACATGACTCTGTCTTCATAAAAGCGCCCCTGTAATAAAGAAATTAAATCCGAAATCAAGAGGGCAGTTGCCTACTGAAGTTCAAGAAGTCATCAATTTTAACCTAGCAACACATTAAAGGCTGCATCTATACAAGTACGATTCTAGAAATGCTCACCAGATTACGTTTTAAGAAGGAACTGCGCCTCAGGTTCCGCCGAGATCTTAACTCGGATGGCAGGATTCAGAGTCCGGAGTGCGGATGTGATCTTCCGCGTATTCAAACCGCCAGCATGTGACTCCCCTGTCCCCGTGACCTCATTGCTCTGCTCTCTCCTCTGTGCAGCCGAGCCCGACTCATGGTAAAGTGGAAAAAAATATGCCCTCAACGTGAGATTTACTCTGGACGAGGATAGATGTTACCTTTTTATCGTTGAATAGGATGTATGTGATGTGGCGACTAGGTTCAATTTTGTATCCTCTTTAAAAGATTAAGGACTGGGGTGAGCGTGATTTACCACCCTTTCAGCTAAGGACCCGACATGCGCACCGTTTAAGCTGCATAGACTCGGTCGTTTAACTCTTCTCTATTAGCAGGGTTAAGGTTAAAGAAAAAAAACATTGCTGACTTCTTTTTTTTTGCCAGCCGCTAGCGCTGATTAGCAAGGTTTGTATTTCATGTTTTGCAAGTTGCATCCATTTTAAGAAAAACAAGTCGCGTTAAAGACAGGAAATGAATACTTGCATTTAATTAAGTCTAGCCGTAGGCGGTTGTCCATAATGACCAGTACTGTTCGAGAAGACAGAACAAAGAAGGCACCGCTGGGATTCGGACCCAGGATCTCCTGTTTACTAGACAGGCGCTTTAACCAACTAAGCCACGGTGCCCCAGGAGTGTTGTCCTTTTGCAGCCACTTGGACACACCTTTAGAAAAACATTTTGTTAACAGGCATTCTGCCTCAGCCTAAACACCTATAGCTTGCAAAGTGCATGCTATTAGACAGGCACCTCTGCAAGACCTTAAGAGTCTCTTAAACTAGTGATAGTAAGGTGTTCCCAACGGGTGATGTTCGGCTTTCAAATCATCTCTCCGTGGAAGCGCCGAGATGCAGCTGTTTAAGGCTTAGAAGCAGCTGACTGTTTCACTACCTAGCTGATCACTGTCAGTCAGGGAGCTCAGAGGTGAAAAGCCTGTCTGAGAGACAATTCGCCGTCGATCAGTTCAATATGTTCCGTACCAGCTCGGCGCACCTGAGATCATCTTGGTAGCCGTGTAGCTCATATAGGTGAGAGCGTGTGTGTGTACCACCGTGATTGGATGCCGGCCCTTCTCAGGTCACAGTAAACCTTCTGCTCAAAAAAAGTGAGGTTTTATTTAATCTCTGACCAAGGGAAACGTTTCATTTTTTCAAAGAAATGTTTGTTAAAAAATAAAGTCATAGTTCAATGGGATTCAATCATAGACCGTGTGATATGGAAGTCAGGAACCTAACCCACAGCACCACCAGCACAGTCACGTGCTGAGTGCTGAAAAAGCACTACAGAAACATTATCGACAGACAATGTACAGCGTGTACTATTCTTGTGTTGCGGTACATGAATATAATTATATCGTTATTAATTTCTAATTTATAACTTTATTAACTTTATAAATTTATAAATTAACTTTATAAATTTATTAACGTTATTAATTAATTTCACGACGCACAGACAGGGCGCGGGGAGCCGCCGCCTGCAAACACAGCTCCAGGCAGGACTCCACTCCGCAGGAGCCGCAGAGCAGAGGAGATGGGGGCAGCTTAGCTCCTGTGCAGAGACCTGAGCTGCTGTTGCTGCAGACACTGTCTTTTCTGCACTCGGGGTAGGAGTGAATGTTGAGTTGCCCTTAGAAATGAAGCAGAGCACTTCAACGGCACGGGTGTGTGTGTGTGCGCCCTGGTGATTCTGGGAGACAGATTGAACCTGGGCTAAAAGAGAGGGGGCTTAGCCCTCTTCCATTTGCTAGTTCAAAGTTGTACAACCCATTTGTATCTGCTAGGCGGCGCAGTCGTCGTGCACAAAGAACGCTTTGAAAAGCGTCAAAGGCAAGTCATTCCGAGTTGGTCGTTTGTGTTTTCCGTTCAGACGCGAAATGCTGAAATGATCTCTCGGCTCCTCGGTTGTCATTTCTGCTCCTTAAAGGAATCACAGCACCCGTCGGCTTCCAGCACGGTGGGTCGGGACACAATGCCGGGGGTCGGAGAGAGCGATGTCTTCCTCGTTAGTATAGGACCTGTCACCTGTCCCCACCTGTCACGCGGGAGACCGGGGTACATCAGGACGCGGATTGAAGTGAAAGCAGGATGCGCTGCGACATGCACTGTGCAGATCCCGCCACACTAAGGGGTGAGTGGGTCTGTTCGATCACAGCGCTAGGCGAATCCCCAATCCCCTTTTGTGCGTGGCGACAAAATAAGTCTGTTTCCGCCCGGTTTCGAACCGGGGACCTTTCGCGTGTGAGGCAAACGTGATAACCACTACACTACGGAAACGGTGGTAAGATATGCCCAGCGGCCCAGCGTTGAGCTTCGCCATTGCGATTCAGCTGCTTCCAGTGCCTTTATTGGAGTGCGCTGATGGACCGTGCTCTCTCTCCAGAGACCAGCACGCCTGTCATGGACGGAGCAGGAAAGGCGCTGCCACATTCTACAGCCCTCTCCACGCAATCGACGAAATCTGGCTACTGAAGTGGAGAAAATCGCCTCTCCAGAAAGTGCAAATATCATCTTGGAGAGTATAAATCCTATTGCCGAAGGTCAGCTCTGTCTACCAGAGTGACCCTCCCACCTCCTGCAGCGATGGTCAGCTCGTCTCACACGCGAGAAGTTTTGGCTGGAAACAAGCGCCCCTTCTTCTCGCACGTTTTGGACGTTCGAGAAGGATCTTCTTCACATTCGCCCATGCAGTTCCCAGTCTTGTGGACGAGGACAAAAAGAACACACAAGGGCTCATCCAGGAGTTGAACCCAGGACCTCCCGCACCCTAAGCGAGACTCATATCCCTAAACCAATGAGCCACGGCAGCACTTTCCATTTTATTCTGTCAGCGAGCTTGAGGACGGGGGAGAGGCGTCATTCGCTCGTCCAGTCAGACCTTCATCAATAAGTCAAGAAAGCTGCAATTACACGACTGCCTTGCAGACGAAGGGCAGTGAACTGCACCCGGTAAGAGGGGAACAAGCGGCACTAGGTGACACCGAGGCATAACCCCAGCGAGGGGGGTTAGCTTGCATGGTACAGCGCTCGCTTTGCATGCGAGAGATAACGGGATCATTTCCCACGTCCTCCAGGTGTGTGCTTAGAGCTTGATGTGCCGAAAGGTGTCCTTTAGCCTGTGGTCACGCCTTGCATGGAGAGCGTCATGCAGCTGTCAATCATTTTGCAGCCACGCCCCCTCTTCATCTTCTCTCTGCCTTAAGCGTCTCCGCCACTCTCTCTTGACATTTCATGTCAGCATGTCAGAAGTCCGAGTGACGTTTTTAATGGCTGAGTGAGGGCACGATGCTGAAGCAGAGAGGCCACTTCAGCCAGAGAGACTTGTGCTAGGTGAGATCTGAAAAACGGACTCGCAACAGAAACAGACCAAAAAAGTATCGGTGAGATCAAAAGGCAAATGCAACATCCAGCAGAGGGCGTCTAAAGATTAGGGAACGGGCGACTGAAATCCATATGAGGCAAACTTTCCAGCTGTGTACTGCAGCTGGCCTCGTTGGCGTAGTTGGTAGCGCGTCAGTCTCATTGTCTGAAGGTCCTGAGTTTGATCCTCACACGGGGCAGGGCTGCTTCCTCTCTTGCTCTTTTCAAACACTTGCGGCAACTGTTCGCTCATAACCACGTCTGGAATGCGTGACCTTTACACGGGGGAGAAGCAACGCCGCATCCCTTTTCTAAAGAACATTCACATTCAGAAATAAGTCAAGAAATTTGCCATTACTTTAGCTCGCGCTGCTGTCAGCCTGCCCATGTTGCCAAAGAAAGATTCACTCGGCGTCAACATGACAGAACAGCGATCACTTGAAAACACTGTTCCACACTCCGTAAGCAAGAACTTCAGTGTTTGCAGTCACCCGATATGCCGATAGTCAAAGGAGTACAAAACATGAAGCGTCAAAAGACAAGATGAGTTGATGGAAAGAGCCTTGAATTGATGAGCACAAAAGTTCAGCTCGTACAATAGGCAACGAAGGTCCCGGCGTCATCATCGCACTTGAAAGGACTGCCTTGCAGACTAAGGGCAGTGGGAGGTTGCTGTTTTCAGATGGAGGCATTGGGATGGTGGGCCGAGATCTATTCTTCTTAAGGAATTCTTCATCGTGAAAGATCGGTCCACAGGTCATCCAAAGAACTTACAAATTTTTTGGACTCAGGGAATCACGTGCTTCCGGAAGGGAGTGAAGTGCTCAAACACATGACATGCCCCCTTGATCTCACATGCACAATTCTGCTGCAACATGCACAGCTACCGTCCACACCAGGCAGTGGGGCTTCAGCAGAATTTGCTACGCCACCTGCAATAACATATCCAGCTGCACACATATACATGGCCCCTCTGTCCTTTTCAGATCTCAAAAAAAAGCATAGCATGGTTTTCCTGCAACCTGATTGACCGCATCTCCCTCAGAATGTGCCCCGTTGCATTCATTGCTGAAGCAGGACGGAGGCTAACGGACATGCCAGAACAGTTAGGCTCAGCGATCTCTCCAAAATATTGTGGTTGTAGTGGAAGAAATATGGTTTAAATTGTACCTTGGTATTTCAAACTCTCTCTAGAATGTTATCCTTTTCTATTTTATTTTGACAGGAACTGGCTAATGACACTAGATGAAAAGAGAAGAAAGAAAACACAACGTTTCGGCCGTGGAGCCTTCTTTAGGTGTGAGGGCTCCACGGCTGAAATGTTGTGTTTTCTTTCTTCTCTTTTAAGCATGGAATAGACCTATTACTTGTTCCTTTGCAGCCTACGCATGCTGACACAGCTCCCCACCTGAACTGCTTATGATGCCTGGTAGTTTGTGGTACTTGGGTATTGTCTTATGTTTGCTCAAACTGCATATGTGTGATTGCATATTTTTGGGTATTTTCATATGTCAATATTTAATTCACTGACATTCCTGTATGCTTGGAAGAAAGGTAGATTGGATTTGGCACAGGACGCCTGCCCATATTTGTTGATCATTGTTGGGCTGGAAAAACAATGATAAAAAGTGTATGAAAAAAGCTCTCTCCAATATTTCCCTTCTCTTCGCCATGGTTACACTGCCTGTTCTTTCCGTCTTTTGTCCTTCTACAAAGATTCCAGGGCTCTTTTTCCACCATAATATCAGAAGCCAAAAAATAACCATCTAATGTGTAAACAGCATTTGTAATGTTGGTAGCTGGAAGAGGTTAAGTATGTTTGCAAGACCTAGTTGATTACACCAGACTTACTTTGTTGTTGTCAGTTTTTTTTTTCTCTTTTAAAGGCTGTAGGTGGGGTGTGATGGACTGTACCACTATCATAGAAGATTTTTTCAGGACACATCGCAGTTCCATAGTAGAATTTATCAATAGTAGAATTCCATAGGACATTATTTACCAACATATTACCCAGTGTGAGACTCTGCCAGTAAACCTCAGAGCATTGAGTTCTCCACTGATAAAGATGGCTGTCTGAAGTCATGAAATCCACTGCTGGGATGCCTGAGAGACAGTAATTGAATCTTGGCTGGAATTAGGCTTTCTATTAGTGTTGATCTTTGGGAATTATGTGGTAAAAAGGGAAAACTCCTTTACTTTAGTCACTTTGAATGTTCAAATGTACAGAACCTGCAAAACTAAGCAATGAAAAAAATCCATCACCACTCTCATGATAGCATAACTCATAGTCTCTGCTGTTGTGTAACAATACACACTTTCAATTTTCTTATCGCCTGTCTCCAGAGAGAATCTTGTTAGTGCTGATGACCTTGAATTAGACCTTGTTGACTCTGTAAAACAATCTTCCTCTGCTTAGAATTTCACTCAGATTGATTATGTTCTCAGATTATTCCTGGCAGGACTGAGTTTCCAGGAAATGAAAAGTGAAAGAAAAAGTACAGAAGATCAGCCCTTGAATATACAACATTGTGCAGTGAGATTGTTAAATGTATTAGCTGCTATCCCGTGCTAGAGCCTGTCGTGGTAAGCAGTGGATGACAGGATCTAGCATAGATACTAATGAAACACTGTTAATGAAAGATAAAACACTTGAGTCTTATTTTAGTTTTCCATTTCCCTTTCATTTGTGATGTACTGTACAACAGGCCACAGAACATGCACAAAAACAGATATGCACACATTCACACCAGGCAATGACAGTCTGCCCAGTCAGAATCTGAGCTGAGGTATCAGAATTCTGAATTCCCTGAATTCTGTCATGGATCATCCACAATAAGGGCAATGTTTGAACACGAGGATCCCCAGGAGAGAGCCTAGTAACACAAATCTTGGAGCAAAAGCAGATGATTAACTTCATAGTTTGTGTGGTTGAGCCAAAGTTGAGCATGAGGATATGTGAGTCACCATTCTTAGAAATGGATCCAACTTCAGACAGGCGTCAAAAGTAAGAGTATACAGTGCTGGGGCAATGACACTTCAATGATCAGAAGGATAACAAGAGTTTTAATGCATTGAAATTGATTTTCTGGTGATGCACACTGTCATGGAACTATTAATTTTTTAAGGATCACTTACTGACGTCAGACAGCTGCCAATTCTCCAGACTGGAAGGATGAACAGTTTATCCCCCTAGGTACCATATTTCCATATTTCGAAGCATTGGAATAATACATGTCATACAGCAACATAAAAACAGGAAGACAAGTATCACAGCCCCTATAATCGGTGTTAGTAACTTAAAAGAAAAACATTCCCCCTGGCCCAAACAGTGATTCTAACCAGGAGAGAAAAGCCAGTGTATCTTTTATGCCTCTCTCTTTATTCACCTTGTCTTTTAGTTCTTTCAAATGCTGAATAGCGAGCGTAATATTTCCGTAATCATCGTCATTAGCTGGAATATATGTACAACAGGAGTCTCCTACTAAAGCATAGACTCCTCCAGATGCTGCATTTTGAAGGTCCAGCACGAACCTGTTCTGAAGTACCATTAATCTAACTCCCCTTAATTCTTGTTTGATAGCGTCTAAGCCTTCTAACGTGATATTAATAAAAGAGTACATTTCATAAAAAGTCGCATGGGTGAGGCTGTAGAATGAGGCATTAAAGCACATATATAACAAGATGCATTAAATTTCTTTAACTTTACAGTATGATTTATAAATTTATACCACAAATTACTCATATCCCCCTCATTATCAGTTTCATTCAGCCAGTTTGTATACAAAGAGGCTTCGTGTTTAGATTCTTCCTCTTTTGGGGTGGTGACAGGCTTCTACATAAAAAGGAAAAAGGCTGTGCACATCAGTCCCACGCAGGTTATCCCCATCTGTCCTTGTGGAGACATCACTCCTGCGCTTTGCTCAGTTCGTTTGTGACCTTTTTACAGTGGGAAGCATGAATCCAGGGCACCATTTCTGTGACCTTCACAGCAGTGGCAGTGGTCAGCAGCACCTGGTACAGCCCCCTCCACCTGAGTGAACACCATTTCTTTTTCCTGAAGTCTTTCACCAGAATCCAGTCTCCTTATTCACTCATTAGTTCTTACAGCACAGGTAAATCCCTGTGGGCTGGAGCCCAGTATAATCTTAGGCTTTTTTGGTCAACATTGGTCAACAGATTGGTCAACAACTGGGTAATAACTCTTAGAAAAATCTACACATTGTTCCCCTGCCTCAGCTGTGACGTTTTGCAGAACAATTCTAGCTGAAGTTGTAAAATTTCTCTTTGTTCCGTTCCTGCAAAACATCTTATTATGAGCAAACAAACCACAATAATCATTTGCATCTAGGGGAATCACTCCCAAGGGTAACCCCCCTTAAAGCTATATTGTTCTACCCATCAGGTTCTGCCACTAGATAAGAGAACCTTTCCCATGAAATCATTTTTTGACCTTCATGATCCCTTCAGGGTGTACAATTAGCACAGAAGCAGCAGCTTTAGTCCACATGTTTTTCAAACAGGATATTAACGATATGATCATAACGAATAATACCAGACCCACAAATATGTATTGAACCAGAGACCCTCTCCATGTTCCTAGCACAGACTGTAGCCATGTACCAATGCCCCAATCATCTGGATTATAATTATGATATATATTTTTCTTCATCATAGATGTGCTTTGCTAAGTCCTAGCAACCTACAATACTACAATAGAGAATTAGCAAATTCAACAATCCATTCCTCCAGCTAAATTCATCCCTCCCGGAAGTTTCATTGATTGGCCCGTGATGATATCAAACAGGCTGTTACACAGTTCTGTTTGATCCAGCCCGCATCCCATGGCGTTCCTTCAGTCTGATGTCTAGTCGATCTTTCAGAGATCTGTTCCTTCATTCCACTGTTCCAGCAGACTGAGGGTGATCTCAGTCCATCTCACTCCGAACAATGCAGCCACAGCCTGACACACCTTCCCTGTGAAGTGTGTTCCTTGATCATAATACAAGGGGCAGGGCAGTGCCCACCGAGGGCTTATCTCTGTTATCAAGTGATAGACACAGAGGCAGTGGCAGCAACCCACCAGGAAAACAGATTATAAGAGCCCAGGTTTCCCTTTACAATTTTCAATTTCCCAGGTTTGAAAGGTTCCTCAGTAGCAGGCCTTTTGAGCTGTTGCACCCGCACCTGAACTGTAGTTGAGTTCCTTTGATAAACATTACATCCAGATACCACATAAGTGGTTACGGCTTCAAACCCGGTTCTCACCCAGTTTTGGGTAACCGGCACACCATTTGACTCCCACCTGGGTGTCCAACAGAGTGCATTTGTCGGGCTATAAAGGGCATTAGGCTGTGAGGGCATGCAGGGCGTCTGGTGTGCTGTCAGCTCCACACCCCATCATCATGCAGCCCCACAATCTTTTCTAACCATGTCCATTTCTCTGCTTCACAGAGGTCTCAGACTACTGTTCTACAAGTATTGCTCACCTGACAGTTGCATCTGCAAAGTTGTTCCCTCGAGTTACTGGAAACATTTCTTTATTATGTGATTTACACATTACCACAGCTACTTCAGTCAGTAGCTGCAAAGCTTCTAACAGTTCAGAGATAAACCCAGCATTCTTAACTGGAGTCCCTGCTGTGTTGAGAAAATCCCTATTCCTCCACCACCATCCAAAATTGTGGCATGCACCAAATGTATATATAGAGTCTATATACATATGCAGCCATTCAAAACAAGCGGGGTACGCTGCGGTATAACACGGTGGGCGTGTCGCAGTATACCGCATCATACCGGACGCAAATTAGATTATGTTAATAGTATCCGGAATCACCTTGTAAAATCGCCAGGTGGAGCTAATAAAGGTTAACCTCTCCTGTACAGCATTTGAGCTGTCAGCAGAAAACGTCGGTTTTGAATCCTGATCACTGCTGAGGGACAATCTTTATTCAATTAAGAATTTAAGGTGTATACTCTTTAGACTTTAAATTTAAACAGTGTATTACAGCATGTTAATCATTAAACATTAAAAAGGCGGTATATTTTATAAAAGCAAGATTGTTCTGTTGGACAAAAGTACACAACCTACCACCTTTATCATAAATATTTTAATTATGCAGGAATATTTTATGCATCAAAGTCTTTACTGAAGATATTACTAAGAGTATTAATAATGAATGACCTTGGACAAGCTGTAAGCTCAAAGTATTACCCTGGTCCACATTCTTTGTAACCGTCTTTGTAAACGAAAATAGTTTATTTTTTCATTGACAAAAAGTAACACCACAGCATTTAGTTGATCCGATCACGCATTCATTTCTAATCATACAATGTAATTCTTGAGAATCTCCGATTCACCATGCCTTTCACATGCTCATAAACGATTTTAATTTAGGAATATAAACATATTAATGTATGTAAACTGTACTGTATATTGCTGGTCTTGGTAGTTTAAAGAAAAAATACACACCAGTATTCCATTTCTCCCTAAACATTTTAAGCATCAAAGTCTTACATGTTGTTATTTGGGAAACATTTTTACGTGCTCCTTCTGACCATATTAGGATTATATACTTTGTGAAAAGTGATAGTATTTAACCTTTTCTGTGAATTCGCTTGTTATCTAACAAATGCATACTTTTAGAATTTGATTAACAGGGAATATAATATGGAATTGCGTATCTAAACAACTTAATAATGATATAATTATAATAATGTACTGTCTGGCGGAATAAACTGAAGAGGTTAGTTAATGCGACACGGAATTATTAAGAATTATCACCTCTTTTTACACTTGAGAACAAATGAGAACATTCCACTCAGTGGGATGTTATCTCAAGCACCTGCTAATTCGTTTTACACCACTGGACGACAGGAGAATGTGACTGTACTGTATCTGTACAGAATGTATCTTTCAATCAATACAGTAATTGATTAAAATCGCAATCGTGCGTTTAATTAAATGCCTTTTTTGATTCACAATCTGAAAATGAAAACAGCGGTAAAGTCACCTTGAATTTAAAAAAAACGATTTTGGCACGCCTGTAGCATTTTCACGAAACCTCCTAAAGTTATGAGAACACTTGCTTTGTGTATAAAGTACATTGTGAATGTTTTCACAGCCTTCACTTTGTTGTTTTTATGCCATTTTTTTGACCACACACAAATATTCCTATGTCCGTATCTTCGCAAGGGAATCAGTGCGAATTTTAATACTAATTAAATGACCGCGGGCACTTTCCACCCCCGCTACATTCTCAGAGTAGAACAGACTAACCTTCTAATGAAAGACGGTCCACCTCCCACGGACAGGAAAAGTGCCCACAGGCACTTAAACTTAATATGGTCAGTAACAGTAAAGAGTAACATGGTCAGAATGTTTAGGGAGAAAGTGGAATACTGGTCTGTATTTTTTCTTTAAACTACCAATACTAGCCATATACAGTCTGTAATGTAGGGATTTCTATATGTCTTTATTTAGTGGTTACATTAGTGAAAAGGCTAAGCTTTTAGCTTCAGTAACGCGTACGTATGGTGTACATGTTTGTTTTGGGTTTTGCTTGTTCACATATCTCCCCTTTTTATAAAACAACGTGGTTGAAAACTGTTCCAGAGACACTGTTGTTTCATCAGTTAAAAGTACATCATGAAATGCCTCTCCCTGTTCAATCTACTGTTAAAAAGAAAAGGAGCATAAAGCGTCTGATGGTCATAAACGATATTCATTTAGGAACAGCATCAGAGATATGTTTTTAACTGCACTGCATCGGAGAGAATACCATAGTGTGTTTTTTTTTTTTACTCCCTGGCGGAAATTGGCTTCCATAAGAATCAATATGGCTCAGAGATTAAATAAAACTTCACTCGCACCAAACAAATGTATATTTCTAATCACAACATGATCGAATTTAAGTCATTTTAATAACAATGAATAGTCACCTATGCGTTACAATATAAACATTTATATTGATTTAAATCGCGTTTAAATCGCCGTTATTTAAAACCCATAAATAAAGCTGATACTGTTTAGACTTTTAATTATTTAAAACTGTATTACAGCAGCACAATGCACAATGCAACGTAAATCGCTATCTTTGTCTTCTGTGTAATAATGTTCACCTCTCTGTCCAGCAAATTAACAATAGTAATAATAATGAACTTTATTGTATATGGCGCCTTTAAAGGTGGCTCCTCAAAGCACTTTACAGGTTAAAAACAATAACAACAATACTGTTTGACTGGGCAAACGATTTTTTTTTAAGAACTACAAAATGAGATATAATGATGTGTTCCGGTTTAGACATAAACGAAGAGCATAACACGTGGGCGGCGTAGCGGTCGGCTCTGGCTTTCCCATCTACTGTATACCGATACGCTGCATACAACCCCCCTCTCTGCGGGAGTTCTGGCTGTGGCGAATTAAACCGGTTTCACAAGTATTTTCAAAGTAGAAGGGGGCGAGATTTCCAGCAAAAGACACCTCCCCCCCTCAAAAACCAAGGAAGTACAGTACTTACTAGTTAAGAAAGCTAGACTCCTCAATGAAATCGCTTTAACATGCTAATGCTTTGGTGTAACAGTCCGGGCGTGGCCAGCTTCTAATGTCAACCTGACTATGGCGAAAGGAACCCTCCTTTCATTGGAAGACTATGAACATATTCTAGCCATAAATGAATTAATAGCAAACATGGTTTACATAAAATACATTTTTCCAAGAAAGTTTAGCCTTTGTTACTAATGAAACCACAAAATAAAGACATAAATATAGAAATCTTAATATTTTTAAAATACATGACTTTGCTAAAATTTATTTGAAAATAAAAACGATTACAAACGCCAGCGGATAGAGAGAACAGGGGAGGGATGTTGGTTTTGCATAAGGGGTGGGGCTATAGAAATGAGGTCTATTTGAGAATGTGGAGTTACATGTTCTGGCTGTTGGTGAATTATCGTTGTTGAGTATGGCGTGTTGAGGTATTGATTTTGTGTAATGCTTTATGTTGAAAATTTAGGTGGATTTTGTTTATAATAACGAGGATAAACTGGGATGGGAGGAGGATTTGGTTTTGCATAAGGGGCGGGAATATGATAATTTGAGGAATTTGAGAGAGATTCACAGAGATTCCCTCTGCTGTGACCCAGGGAACCTGCAGTCAGGTAACATTATTTCTCACAACTACCAGGTATTGAGTGAGATTGACCTGATTGTTCCTGCCTCAACGGCAGGGTTGCCAATACACCCAGTCCCCCAGAAGGGACAGGGAATGAAAGCCAAGCCGGTTTTCTTACAGCCACCAGCTCAGTTTGTCAGTCTGAGTCTGACCAACAGTGGTTCAGCCAGACTGGAGCTGGATGGGCAAGCCACCCGACTGTTAGTGCAGAACATGGAAAAGGGGGGTGTCAGAATCCCCGCCTGCACTGACATGGGCCTGGTGGGTGATGGTGAGTTCGAAGACAGTGAACTAGCTATCCCAGTGCTGGGGCAGCTCCCTGAACCCCTAGAGAGGGAAGGGGGGAGCGAGCAGGTGTCCTACACCCACGTCCAGCGAACGATTGTAAACATGCCGATAGAGGGATTCCTCAATCAGGAAGTGTGCAGGGTGGACCTGAACAGTGAGAATGGAGTAACAATCCCAGATCCCTCAGGTGCTCCAGATAACCACTAAGCCAAGGGTCAGGCATGCTCCACCGCTGCACCACCCCCTGCAGGGTTCCTAGAGCACAGGCATGAACAAATCGAAAAAGCAGATGTCCTGGAAATGGAGGAGCAGCATCAGCAGCTGCGTCAGATCTCCTCAGATTTCCAGGATGTTGGTGCCCAAGATGCCACATGGCATACTGAGAAAGAGACCATGTACATGCTGCGCCAGCTTAGAAAGGGGACAGTCACTCAGAAGGAGATGACTGGGATCAGCCACCCGAAAAGACTTTTGGGAGGACTGATTGCTGCCGCCACTGTTGTGTGTTTGCTATTTCTGGTAGGTTTGTGTGCTACTGGCACTCTCACCCTGACTGCCCCAAGAAGGCAGGTGTCAGAGGTGCCAGAGGGTAGTGACAGACTGTATCAACAGCAGCAAAAGTTGGAAAGCTTAGGGAAAACCCTACAGGCAACTTCCTATGCAACAGGGTTGAATCTTATCCCCCACCTAGTGGACATGATTGTTGGTGTTATACAGTGGGTTTATGCTTGTGTGCAACAGGCCAGAATGTTGACACAAGACCTGTTAAGGGAGCTTAGTGCCACTGTAGCCAGTCTAGCCATAGCACAAATCCTAACCCACTTGATTTCACTCTTCTCAGTAGAGGAGTATGTGACATTAAACCCATTGCTCATAGCTCACCCAGAAGGCAATCCAAGATTGAATTCGGTTCCAAATCTTGAGATGGGTATGGCTACCAAAGCTATCCATTGGCTGTGTCTAACTGATCCACCAATGAAGGGTGTAAAGCTACTAACGAGCAGAGGGAGGTTAATGAACCCCATGAAGAGCAGATGGGAAGTAAATGGCTGGTCAGCACACCACATTTAACTGTCACTATAACTTGTGACAGGCATGATACAGCTACCACAATGCAGCTACCTAACCAACAGTTTCCTGCAAGTTCCCAAGGAGGCCATAGTACAGCATGGTAACTTAACACTGTACGGTCTGCAACCAGACAACATAAGACCAAACTTGAGGTCGTGGATGCCTTCAGGTGCCACACTATTGAATTGGATAGAAATCCAAGAAACAGTAAGCCCTGAAGATGTACAGGTAGTTAGTTTGCTTTAATGGAACAAACCTCCAAACCACCCTGGCAGGTGCCCAACACAGGTGTCATGGTTCATCAGGGGGGCTGGGAACAGGAACCGGTGTTATTGTAACACTGGTGCTGGGAAGCTGGATCATGACTGACAATGTACTCTGAATGCTGTACTCTTACATCAAGATGTACTCCGGGTAGCACGAATGAGTCAAAGGTAGCATTTCAAAAGAAAGGAAGTTACCTCTTCCCCAAATATCTGCCTACAGAGGTATCAGATACTGACAGTGAACTTCCTGATTTGTAATGCCTAGACTGAGATGATGTCTCCTACCTTGTTTATACATACTCCAGATGTTATTCATCCTGTTTGTTCCCAATGCTGGTTCCGGTATGAATTCTCGAGGAGTAATGTGGACATTTAAGGTTAATGTTCTAATGACAAGGGACATCACTTAACTCTGTTTTGTTTTGAAGGCAACAACGCCTCAGGACCTCGTGACCTTCAAAAAGGGGGGATATGTAGAGGCAATGCTTGTTAATAAGACAGAATTAAGTGTTGCTGTGCTTTCCCAAATGAGGCCCCATCTCTCTCTTCATCTCTGTGGCTGCACCACAGAGAAACTATTCATGCAGGCTGATTTAAAGATGTTTTCTTTTGATAAGGGACAGCTCCCAAATGGGGATGCACTTAGCTGAGCCTGGCTATCATGATCAATGGTCATCCATTGGCGCCTATCTGTCTAGGGAGTGCCAGATGGACATCTGGATTGCATTCCTAGGTGTCAGGAGTAAGTGACTCATATCTCACCTTGATCAACCAGTCAGGGATTGGTAGGGCCATGTAACCCATGTGGGACTCTGATGCCCATTAAACTTTCAGCCAATGACAAGCTGAAGTTCCTCCAGGTAAAAACAGGCAACAGAGAGCCTGGAGAAGGAGAACTAGTAGGACTATTCCAGTAGGAGAATTCTAAGGAGAATTCCAGGGGTGCAAGACAAATCCATGGCAGGACGGCCCAGGAGCAGAAGGCTCCCAAGGGCAGGACATTCTCACAGCGCGCCTCTTGACCATCCTGAGACTCAGCCCGGACAACCACGGAACGGCCAGTGCGTCTGAGTGCCAGTACTTTCCTCTGTTCTAAAAGTCGAGAGCGGAGGTTGCCACGAGTAACCAGAGGATCCACCCGAGGTTAGCATCAGCAGCAAACCTCATGAACAGGTCAGAACTGTGGACAGCTGAATCACTATTCAGAACAAGCGCTTCATCAGGAACGAATCGGTCCTCTTCCTGACCTGCTGGGACCCACAGTCATCTTTTCTCCTGTGCACAAACTTTGCTAGTTAAAGCCAACACTAACTAGCCGGTCAGTGAGCATCAGCAGCGCACCGTCGCAAGCAGCACAGCACAGCCTGGCACCTAGCCAGAGAGTGCGGATTGGATAGCAACAGCCTGCAACTGTTCCTTTGTGCCCACAGGAGATCTGAATCCCGAGAGATTGGATGAGTATTCAACTTCACTGCATTACAGCTTGAGAATTCCATTGTTATCCCAACCAGTTGATATCAGTTTAATTCCTAAGAGTTATGTACTTGTTTTGAGTATCTAATGTAGAAGTTGTAATCAAGTTCAATTATGAAACGGTCTAGATGAATGATATACTGAACGTATGTCCTCTTGATATATGTAACTCTTTGTAACTGAATGAATATATACCTTTTGTATTCTGATAACCCTCTCGATAAGATCTGTTAGGTTTACATGCATATTCTATGTATTAATAAATGTATCCTCGTGTATTAGTACCTGTGTGTGTGCGTTGTTTGAGTTATATCGCATAGTTGGATTCTAAAGCCATTAAAATAATTATTTTTGTGACTTACACAAAAATAATTTTTGGCTACAATTAATAATTGTCCCCGTAAATGCCCAAACTCTACAGAACTGGTGCCTCGTGAGAGCACACTACACCAGCTTCCGCGGGCTTGCAATACAATCGGCGAAAGCGAAAGCGAGAGCAAGGTGTTTAAAGACAGATTTTGTCGTGGTGACATCATGGTAGAAAGAAACGAACTTGTTACGTCTCAACAGAAACGCTCTTTAGCTCTTTCGGCTTTATGCAGAGAACAGCGTCTGTCGAGATCACTTTTGAGTCAGCGGGAAACGCCCTGTGCTGTCAGTTTGATTTCATATTGCTCGTAGCGGCGCCCGGCTTTTGTCTGTCAAACGTTAGGTTGCGCTCCTTCATGCTGCATCGTCGGCATGAGTGGAGCTTTTTAAACGTCTGTACTTACTGCGCCCCATAAGAAATCGTTTGTCCCCGTTCAAAAGAGATTGTGCGATGTCCTGCAGGGTTCGCAAAGCAAACCTTTGACAGTTTGAAAAGAGGAATTTATTCTGCTTCCTGTGCGTGCAGTAGTTACAAAGTTGAACGTCTTTACACGATCTGCTGCAGTTTTCAGTGGGCGGGCTTTGTCAGATGGCTTGGAAAAACGCACTGTGTTTCGGCTCGGGAAACATCATGAGCAGCTATACTGTGTATAGCTGACTTTTAACGCATACAGAATTCATTAGAAATCATTGATTTCTCCAATTAACAAGGGTCCCTTAAAGGATGAGTCAAAGTAACGTTTAATCGGATTAGTTTCCTTAGAGCTGGTTCAGAGTTTGCTCAAGAGTGTACCTTTCACAGATGCGCAAAGAAGAATGTTGGGGGTGCACGCTTCAAGGCGCCTTACAGCTATAGGGAGCGATTCGAGATGATTCGTGGCGTGTGCTCGTTCCCATATACCGTACGCCCCGGGGTGCAGTGCTAAGATGACGTACAATACCGCTTGGGCACGTAACGGCGTTATATGCAAGTGCGGGACGTGAGGGTTTTCGTTTGTTCGTTTTGTTTTGCTCTGCTTTGCTTTGTTTTGCTTTCCATCGCGTTGGTAAGAGCGTAAATAAAAAGGCGATTCCTGCGTCTACCACTAAGGTAAGAGCTATTTCAAGTGCGGCGTGGTGCGGCTTTTCAAATGCTCAACAGGATGACTTCGCATGCACGCGTGTGTGCAACCATGTCTGCTTACGTGCAAACGGGCGTGGTTTCATGTATGCAAAAAACTTTCCTGGGCTCTTCTGAAGCACATAAAATTATTTGGAGATATACATTTGTCTTGTTTTCCTCTTAGGCTCTAGAATTGATAACTTTTTTTTCATTTTTGGCATTTTTCATAATTTTCTAGAAAGTGGTTGCAAGCCCGATATCATGCAAAGAAACTTCAGGATTCGGGGATCAGTCAATGGATTTTCTTCAAAGTTGGATTTTTGCACTCTGTTGACCAAGAGATGTTGTTCTATAATGTTTTTTTTTCAAATTTAAAAATATCATTTTTTCATGGAGCTTTGAAGGGGATGGATTCACCCTCCTTTAGCCAGGACAGAGCTCCAGGAGCCTGCGTAGGATTCTAGCTTTCTCCCCTTGCAGGCACCTGGCACAGAAGACAATATTTTTTTCCTTAAAATCTTTTTTTTTGTGTTCCTTGTTGTTCCAAACTTAATTTTAATCACTTTTAATTAGAGATTTTATTAAAAATAGTGCAATAAATGACTAATTTCACAAAAATTAATGTAATATAAAACGGATGTTTTCAACTTTATTGTAGTGTTTTAGAAACTAATATGTCTTCAAAAATGGTTGTTTTTCACTCCTATGAATGAAAACTGTTGTTATATGATGTTTTTTTTTTCAAATTTTAAATGATCATTTTTTCATGGAGCTTTGAAGGGGATGGATTCACCCTCCTTTAGCCAGGACAGAGCTCCAGGAGCCTGGGTAGGATTCTAGCTTTCTCCCCTTGCAGGCACCTGGCACAGAAGACATCATTTTTTTCCTTAAAATCTTTTTTTTTGTGTTCCTTGTTGCTCCAAACTTAATTCTATTCACTTTTAATTAGAGATTATATTAAAAATAGTGCAATAAATGACTAATTTCACTAAAAATACTAAAAGTAATATAAAACGGATGTTTTTAACTTTATTGTAGTGTTTTAGAAACTAATATGTCTTCAAAAATGGTTATTTTTCACTCCTAGGAATGAAAGCTGTTGTTATATGATGTTTATTTTCAAATTTTGAAAAAGCAAAGGATTCTAGCTTTCTCCCCTTGCAGGCATCGGACACAGAGAACCTCATGGTTTTCCTAAAAATCATTTTTTATGTTCCCTGGTGTTCCAAACTTAGTTTTAATCAATTTTAATTTGTTATGTTACAAACAGGGTAATAAAGTCTTAATTGGACTATAACTAATGTCATATTGTCTGCTACAAAACTGATATTTTCAGCTCTATTGTAGAGATTCTAGAATCAACTAATAAAGAATTGAAATAAAAAAAGGGCATAAGAAGACATTACCAACAACGACCACATGATGGAGATATTGTCTAGACATTACCAACAACGACCACAAGATGGAGATATTGTCTAGACATTACCAACAACGACCACAAGATGGAGATATTTTCCAAAGAGGCAAGAGGGGCAAAGCTGCGATAAGGTAAAATCATTTTTTGAAAGAGATTGTTGTCAGAATGCACATCCGTATCCCAAACAGAATCTCTAGTAAAATATGATCATTTGTGAAACAGGCAAATGAGTGTCAGCTACAATATGATTGCTACATATCTGCATTTGTTGGTATTTAAGGAGTAAGAGTGCAGGTTTAAACCTGCGATCCAGTGTGTTGAAGAATTTCACAACACTACCTCTAGCACATATGGAAATAAATCCTCATAATGATTATTGCCCTGGGCATGTACCAAAAAAGCAGTGAGCATATATATATATATATCACTGGGTTGAAGCTAGAAACACAGAATAACTGCAAACACATCCTAAATACAGTGTTCCAGCACCTTTGACCTCATCCAGAACGTATCATTTCTTGAAAGGGATTGCTGTCCGAATGCACATCTGAATCCCAAACAGAATCTCTAGTAAAATACGATCATTTGTGAAACAGGCAAATGACTGTCTCAGGGGCCCATTTCTCATTGTCAGACACATGTATGCAATGCTTTCACTGTGCATTGAGCAATAGGGATCAAAAACAGAATGGAAACAGACATGGAAACCAACGAGGATGGGATTTGAACCCATGCGTGCAAAGCACAATGGATTAGCAATCCATCGCCTTAACCACTCGGCCACCTCGTTAACAAAACTGGGCTGTCCCAACTGGGTTGGCGCGCTCCAGATGATCTTTTTCTTTTTTTTCCCTCGTACTCGAGGGTCATTTTCCTGTTCCACATGCGATTTCAACATTTTCCTTGGGAGATGTCAAGCCAGCAAGCCACTGCTGTGGTTCAGTGGCCAGCGTGGAGTTCAGTGGCCCTGTTGTACACAGAAAGCACATTGAGCTCCTTGGACATGAAAAGTTCCAGATAAAAGCCATTTGTCATCCTTTCTCTTGGTGTCGATGTTGCTATTGTATGTAAAGGTGGCAACTTGCTCAGCGAGCAGGCGGAGCACACACCGAATGCAGATGTGTCTGAGTGGTGTGTCCAAGTGGCTGCAAAAGGACAGCACTCCCGGGGCGCTGTGGCTTAGTTGGTTAAAGCGCCTGTCTAGTAAACAGGAGGCCCTGGGTCTGAATCCCAGTGGATAACCGCCTACGGCTAGACTTAATTAAATGCAAGTATTCATTTCCTGTCTTTAACACGACTTGTTTTTCTTAAAATGGATGCAACTTGCAAAACATGAAATACAAACCTTGCTAATCAGCGCTAGCAGCTGGCAAAAAAAAAGAAGTCAGCAATGTTTTTTTTCTTTAACCTTAACCCTGCTAATGGAGAAGAGTTAAACGACCGAGTCTATGCAGCTTAAACGGTGCGCACGTCGGGTTCTTAGCTGAAAGGGTGGTAAATCACGCTCACCCCAGTCCTTAATCTTTTAAAGAGGATACAAAATTGAACCTAGTCGCCACATCACATACATCCTGTTCAATGATAAAAAGGTAACATCTATCCTCGCTCCAGAGTAAATCTCACGTTGAGGGCATATTTTTTTTCACTTTACCGTGAATCGGGCTCGGCTGCACAGAGGAGAGAGCAGAGCAATGAGGTCACGGGGACAGGGGAGTCACACGCTGGCGGTTTGAATACGCGGAAGATCACTGAGGGATCCACAGTATATGGACCCTCCGTGCGCAATCAGTCCGCACTCCGGACTCTGAAACCTGCCATCCGAGTTAAGATCTCGGCAGAACCTGAGGCGCAGTTCCTTCTTAAAACGTAATCTGGTGAGCATTTCTAGAATCGTACTTGTATAGATGCAGCCTTTAATGTGTTGCTAGGTTAAAATTGATGACTTCTTGTATTTCAGTAGGCAACTGCCCTCTTGATTTTGGATTTAATTTCTTTATTACAGTGGCGCTTTTATGAAGCCAAGGGACCAGGGAGCTGCCCCAGTACTGGGATGGCCAGTTCGAAATCATAGAAACTATTGTCAATTCCAGTCCCATGTCAGTGCGAGCAGGGATTTTGACATCTTGTTTTGCTATGTTCTGCACCAACAGGCAGGTGGCTCGGCCATTCCGTTCCAGTGTGGGGGTACAACAGACTGCTAGGTTCAGTCTGATAAACTGAGCTGATGGTTGGAAGAAAACCATCTCAGCGTCCATTCTCTGTCCCTTCTTTAGGACAAGGCGTACCGGAAACCCTGCTGTTGACGCAGGAACGATCAGGTCCGATTCGTTTACTACCTGGCAGGCCTGAGGAATCGTCTGACCTGACCGAATGTTCTCGGGGTCACCGCTTAGAGAGTGGGCATCTGGGTCCACCCGTTTCCACAGCACACTGTTTACTGTGTCCAGCTGGGCGCCCAGTCGAACCAATAGGTCTGCACCAATGCAGACCGAATGGGTCAGCTGAGGTGCTACCTGGAAGTAGTGAGCAAACTTCCTTTTTCCGATGGAGATGGAAGCTACACAGCTTCCTTTGCTCCAAATGGACCTATGAGGTGGGGGTGCCCACCACAGAACCTGTGACTGCGTCACCAGGGTCACCTGACAGCTTCGCGACAGGTCCTCGAACAGACCTTCACTGATTATGGACTTCTCAGAGCTGAGGCTAAGAATTACATCATCAACCTGCACTTCTGCCACCTGGACCCCCTCCCACCACCATGGGGTGGTAGTCCTGGACCCCCTGAGGTACCAGGGTGCACAGAAAGGACTCCTATTCATTACCGGACAGGGAGATCCACTCTTCTTCAGGGATGAAAAGGGGGTGTGCTTTACCTGGCGGGTCAAGCAGCTGCTCGGAGCACTGCTCCTGTAGTTGGGAGACCGTGGGAGTGCTGGCCTGGGCAGGACTTCCCTGTAGTTTTGGAAAGCAAGAAGAGACATTTATTCTCGTCCAGAGGAACCAGGAGGAACCTCCAACTCAGCTATAGTGTTCAGTGGGCACTGTGTGATCACAGCATAACCACTGAATCCCCCTTTTTGCTGTGCAACAGGCTTAGGGTTTTTGACCTGAGCCCACAATTTTCCACGCTGGCAGTCCACCAGAGGCTCCAGCCTGTCAAGCAGGTCTTGGCCAATGAGTAGTGGCTCTCTTTTTAACCTAGAGATGTAAACAGGATGCACCATGTTCATTGGCCCGAACCTAAGTGCCACCCACACTCGGTGTGTGATCCTGGCATGATCCTGGGTATAGCTGGAAATATCTATCTTACACGGTTCTACCTTAAGTCTGATGCCTTTTCCTTTCGCTACTCGTTTGAGCTCGCTGAGTAGATCGGCTGACATCAAACTAATTTCAGCCCCAGTGTCAATCAGTGCTTCTCTATCTAAGACGTTTTCAAGAAAAACCTTGATATAAATACGCCTTGCTTTGCCTTTCTGGCTGAGATTCCCTAAGAATTGTTGGAAGCCTGCCTTTTCTTTGACTTCAGGGGCGGGGTCAGCGCCCAACTCAGAGTCACAGCCTTCTTCCAGGCAGGAACCCTCCCACCCAATCAGATAGACTGAGGGAGGGGCTTGGGACGGATCCCCGCCTCCTCCAGTGAGAAGGGGCGTGGTCCCCCTAAGCTCATTCACACTTCTGGCATTCGGTGCGGAAGGTTTACCCTGTCCTGATCTCTCAGGCAGGGCTTGTTCAAGCCTGGCCAGGCGGGCTGCAGTCGACTCCCTTCGTCCAGTCTTATGATAGACTCTGCCTGAGCCCTTGCCTTCCCCGTAGCGCTCACGGCGGCTCTGACGCTTAGTGCGGTCCTGCCTGCCTATTTTGTGCCGGGGCTTAGCGAGCTCAGGAACCTCAGCTGCCTCGAGCTGAGGCGAGTCGTCAACCCTGCTGGCTTTAGTGGCGAACACGGCCGTTTTAGCAGGTTTTCGCTCTGAGGAAGCAGAGACTTCAGCTCCCCAGGCTTTTTGAGCCAACCTTCTAATGTCAGCCATTTTCATCGCTGTGTGTGCATCACAATCATTTTCCTGACTGAGGGATGCAGATTAGCAATGAATAAACCTTTGAAATTCACGTTCTCTTCGCAACCCTCTTCATTCCGCCCTGCAAAATAAGTGCGCCTAAGCCTCTGATAATAGTCGCGAGGGGCTTCAGCTTTTTCGTGCTTAATATGGTGCACAGCAGCCACGGCAGCTATGGGATCGATAAAAGCCGAAAATTCTCCGATCATTGCCTGACACAGCTCCTCAAAGCTATTACAGACTTCCGGTCCTTGTCTAGACATCCACTCGTGGATCGCTCGGCTGGTAGTTTTCCTTACTTACATAGCCTTTTCCTGTTCGGACGCTTCGGGCATAAACTGCAAAGTATATCTCAGCTCATCGATGTAGGTCTCCACATTATTCCCTGACACTGACGGGTCAAACCTTTCTACATCTTTGGCTAACTGCCTCAGGGAGTGGAGGTTAATTTTTACGGTTTCTCCGCGGGCAGGGAGACGGCCGTGATCAGGAGCAGGGGGTCTATGCCTGAACTGACTCGCCCTTGCGTTTCGCGCAGGACTCGGCGATCTCCCCCATGCCGATCCGACCACAGACCCTGGCCGGGAGAAACCTCCTCCCGGCGCGCTGGGTGAGCGCTCCGGGCTGCTAGGTGGGCTGGCATGCAAGTGGGATCTAGTCTATTTTGCTTCCAGTACGGCAGCATCTGACTCCTTTTGCCTTTCCTGGCTGAGCTCATTTAAACTCTCAATTTCTTTTTCTTTTTCTTTCGAGCTCCCTTCCAGGTCTCTCCTAGCTACCTCAGCCGCAGTTTCTCTAGCAGACAAGTCATCTAATTTACCTAAAACTTCCCTGAGTCAGTCTTCACTTTCCTCATTTTTCACTCTCTTTTCTCTGATTATATCCAACAACTCGACTCGCTCCACCTTATATCTTTCTAGCGTTCCCTGAAGCTTTTGAAACTTTGTCAGCTCGGACAAAGACAGTTCCAGCTGTTTAGCTAGATTTAAGGTGAAACTCGATAGGACCAGAACTGCGTTCACAGACACTCCTGTGTTAAGCTGGTTCGCTACCTTAGCTACTAAATCTACTTGCAGCTTCTCAATATCATCAAAGTTCAACTTTTCGATACCACTCCAGTAACCAGGATTGTCGTCGCTAGAAATAGTACTTATAAGCGACTCCACTTCAGACATTTTAGCAGCCATTGTCATTACGTCAGAAAAACTTTAAGAGTATTACTTTTTTTTTTCTTTTTCCAAAATACAGTATGGAATCTAGACACCCGAGCAGATGGATTTCCAATCAGCACACGTTACACTAAACGCTAGAAAACAGGGGGATTTCTTTACGCAGTTATCAGCACACCCGGTATTCGCGTATAGAAGCCGCGGTGCTGTGCTGAACTTCAGTTATTCTGTGCGACTGATTCTCATTTCATTCTAAACTCACCCACCCAGGGACGCCATTAAATGTAATGGTTTGATGGGTTTACTGAGACAATTATTAATTGTAGCAGTAATCACAAGGTTGTTCGTTGGGGCTTTTAGAAAATCAATCGTCAGAACAACTAACAACGCACACACAGGGGTTCAATACACTAGATACATTTATTAATATAAATTGTGCACCAAACATATACTAGTCTGCCTGGATACGAGTGGCAGACCTTACTGTGAGGGTTATCAATATACAAGGTATATAATCCCGAAGAGATGCAAACACAAAGAGATACACAACAGAGAATATATGTCAATATATATCGTTCGGTTACCAAATCGCTAATCAGTGTTATTACCCACTGTTACTCCAAACTCGGAAGTAAATACATTACTCATGAATTAAATTGATAACAACTTGTGTTGAGGTACAATTAAATTCTCGAGACGCAATGTAGAACATGGGGTTTACTTATCCACTGTGTATGGATTTGGAATTTCCCGGCACGAACACCAAACCAGCTGACAGGCTCTGTTGCAGCCTCTGTTCCAGCGGTTGTCCAATGGGCGTTGTCCCGGCGTCCTCTGGCTACCGGCCAACCAGTCAAGGTGCAGCTCGGAGTAGGACGGGCGGAGGAATCTGACTGCGGCGCGCAGGGCAGTCGTTGCTCCGAGGGGATCTACCAGCAGTCCGGCTGGCTGGTAGAAAGTCTCTATGCACAGAGTGTGACCGCGAGTCCTCACAAGTCACTCTTGTGCCTGGGAAGAAGCTGGTTCGTTCCCGGTCCAGCACTGCTTCTGAATAAGCTATTCAGGTTGTCGACGAGGGTCCAACTGTAGGGTCCAACTGTCCAACACAAACACAATCTGTGGCGTTTAGCGTGACAGTCTTGCAGGCATCGTGCTGTCTCACTGCAATACTATACCGCTGGAGGAAACAGTCCATCTGGCCATGAAACTCATTTGAACGTCTAGCTACAGCAACTAACAATATCATGATTTATTCAGGATGTGTGGAATCACCACGTCCGTGCGCACACGTCCTTTCGATGCCAGTCCAACAAGTGCTCCGCATTAGCTGCGTCGGGGCTCCGGGGTGTCGCACCTCACCTCACCTCACCTCACCTCGCACTGCCCCCTCCTTGAATGTCTGCCGCTGGGCATGCCCCACTCTCCTCCGCCTTATCTTATCGCGTGTGAGCACCGACAATGGCCACAATGCCGGGGAATGGCACCTGTAAATTAATTCTCTTCTCTTGCAGCCTGAGATCATGTCCTTCTTTTGGCTCCCTCCAGTTCTGATAAAAAATCTCACTCTTAGATTTGTTAATTTTTGCGGATGAAGCCAAAGAGAAACGATCACAGCACTGCAGAGCTCTGCTAATTGAGGCATTGTCAGAGAGGAGCAGGGTCATCCATGTATAGAGATGTCTTTACCTCTCCTCCCCCACTTCCAGGCACTGGTATCCCATTAATGGCCTGATCCTGGCGCAAGGCACAGGCTAAGGGCTCCATAGCCAAAACGAATAACAAGGGGGATAATGGGCAGGCCTGCCTCACCTCTGAACAGACTTCAAAGGGGTGTGATCTATTGCCATTAACCATTACTCTGCTGTTGCTACCTGTGTACAGCAGGTTAATCCACTTTCTCATGATGGGGCAAAAATTCATGTGCTCAAGTACCAATGTTAAGTACTGCCGGTTTAGGCGGTCAAAGGCCTTTTCTAGGTCTACACCTAAAATGCACAGAGGGAGGGAGCGATCCTCTGAGTACAGACAGACATCCCTCAACAAGGCCAGGTTGTCGCTCATCAGGCGTCCTGCTATCCCACAAGTCTGTTCTTTCCCTACCAGTGAGGCCACTACATTTTGTAGGCGCAGGAAAAGGGCTTTGGACAGGATCTTAGTGTCCACGCCTAACAGGCTGAGGGGTCTCCAGTTCTTTATGTCATTCTTTGCTCCTTTCTTAAACAAGAGAGAGATAGTGCCTTCTCTTAAGGAGTCAGGCAGCAATTCTGTCTTATAGCTTCGCTCGAATAGGAGCAGTAGCGGATCCTGAAGCAGATCCCAAAAGGTGCAATAAAATTCTTTAGGGAGCCCGTCAGCACCCGGAGTTTTCCTCTTCTGTAAGCTCTCCATAGCCTGTCTCAGCTCTTCTATTGTCAAATCCCTCTCAAGTACTTCCCTATCTTCTTCACTCAAAACGTTTTCTAGCTTTGAGGTAAAAAAATGAATTTCTTCATCCTTTACCTCTGTAGAGCTGTACAGTCTTGAGTAGAAGGCCTTGGTGCAGGAGAGGATAGCACTCGGCTCTGTTCTCTCTCGTCCCTCCTCATCAACTACACTTTCCATGACAGACTTGGAGCCTACCACTTTCCTGAAAAAGAAGCGAGTACACTTCTCATTTTCTTCCAAGAACTGCACTCTGCTTCTTAACAGCACTCCTCGACTACTTTCTTCGGCTATGCTCCGGATGTCCTTTTTTAAAAGGGTGATATCCTCGAGCACAGCGAAGCCACTGTGCAGCATCGTGTAGAGACGCTGCAGCTGCCTCTGTTTCCTGGCTAGCACTCCTCTCCGTCTGGCAGCAGCCTTCCTTCCCTCAGCCATGAAAAAGGCCTTTGTCCTCATCTTCACCTCCTCCCACCACTCTCCTACTGACCCGTACAGACACTGCAAGGACAGCCACTGTGATAGTTTCTCCTTGTAGCGGGATACTACCCCCTCGTTCTCTAGCAGCTTAGTGTTGAGTTTCCATAGGCCTGGGCCAAAGACAGTCCCGCCCTTGAGTTCCACTCTACACCCTAAAGCCTGATGATCTGAGAAGAAGACAGGCTGAAGAGTGACCCCAACAACTTTCACTCTCTCTGAGACAAAGCAATAGTCAATTCTGGAGCTGCTATTCCTCCCTGACCATTTATATCCTGCTGTTGTGGGATATATACATCTATATGTGTCTGAGAGTTTAAAGTCTTGAACTAAGTTTTGCAGGGCCAGTGAGCTGGAATCCAATTTTATCGGAGAGCTAGACTGCCTGTCTGTGTGCTCTAAGATACAATTAAAATCCCCTCCCACTATCACGTCTGTGCTACTTAACAATAGGGGAGAGAGTGCCTTGAGTAGCTCCACCCTTCCTCCCACGTCAGTAGGACAATACACATTGATTAGCCGCAGGTTAACGGTCCCCCATTCCACATCCACACACAGCAACCTGCCATCTATGACCCTCTGAATACTTTTCAATTTGAAAGCCCATCCTTTGAAAAGAATGGCCACGCCAGAGGCTCTGTTGTTATTGTCCCCTGACCAAACAGAAGGCCCTTTATCCCACCTATCTTCAAAGCTTTTATACCTCTCTTGATAGGCTAAAGCACACTCCTGCAACATCAACACATCTCCCTCTCTCTGCTGGAGGTAATCAAAGACACACTGGCATTTAACTCTGTCATTGATACCTCTGGTGTTAAGAGAAATTATGTTTAGAGCCATATTACATAAGAAAGTGGAACCAGTCTTTACAAAACACATTTCTCTTCGGTCTCACCTGTTACCTTCTCTTTTTCTTTTTCTTCTTACCAATTTCCTGCCAGCCATCCTCTGAATGAGCCTTCATCAGGGTGGCAGCAGTAAAAGCGTTCACGGAGTCCATTTCAAGGAAGGGGGTAGAAGGAGGGGTGGAGGGGTTCCAGCTGTCCCTATCGCCATGCTCTCCTTCCTCCTCGCTCGGGGAGAAAACAGAGTCATTTTTCCTTTTCCTCAAGTCCAGCTCCTGGTAGCACTGAGGGGAAAGGGGTGCAGCCGATGCACCAGTCTCCTCTTCCCCCTCACCCACCAGCTGTTGCAGATCCTCCGTGACGGACTGGATGGAGGAGAGGAGGGCATCTGTAGCACTTGCAGAGTCTGAGAAAAGCAGCTCCGCTGAATCCTGGGTATCGTCGTTGGACCCGCTCCACCGGTGGGGGCCCCACAATGGCCCTCGTTCTGAGGAGCAGGAGTGGGGGAGGGGTCCTCGCTGTTCTCTGGGGTTTTCAAACCCTCGTGCTTGTCTGGTGCAGTCTGCGGTTGTGGGAGCGTAGTGGATTTCTCTTCCACCGGCCCCGGAGCCACAGCAGGACTGATCCTGGCTGGAGGCTGAGACTCTTTGTTCAACAAGGGTTCTTTGTTTGACTTGTTGTTTGCTTTGGCTTTTCGGGCCAGTTTGGCTGAAACAAGCACTGCCTCATCCTTTCTCATTTTGAGTTTATTGGCGTAGGCGTGAGGGCAGTTCTTAAAAACGTGTCCTTCCGAGCCACATAAATTGCACTTTGGCAGCATTGAACAGTCAGAGGCTAAATGTCCCTGTTTGCCACAGGTCTTGCAGCATTTCACAGTGCAGGACGATGCCAGGTGTCCCACAGCACCACAGCGCCGACGCACCTTTGGTTGTCCCACATAAAAAACATAGCCATTGCAGGCGCCCAGCCGGATTGTAGAGGGCAGGTGCCTTAAGCCTCCATTTACATTGTCCGGTAGCAAGCGAACCTCGAATTTCCTTGCTCCTGTTTTTATACCGTCAACATCTCTAACCTCAGTTCCATGGTGGACTGTGCAGTACTGCTTAAGCCAGGTGTGAATGTCCTCCGTCTTTGCCATTTCCGAGAACATAACAACATGCACCGTTTTCCTCTCTCTCTGTGTCAGAGGCTGCAAGTTGATCTTCTCAAGGGCAGGAACTTTCCCTCTTTTTGCCTCAAACACATCCACACATTGTTCAAACAGAGAATAGGTAGCAAAAACAACCTCAAATGCTTTCTGACCTGGGAGAGCGAAGATGAAATCCAAGTGCCGAGGTTCAAAGCCAAGTTCCTTCTGTAACACTTTTCTGCCTAACTGCATACGATCCATGAAGAGGTCATCCAAAAGCTCAAAACGTACAGCATTCTTGCGGGATCCAAAGGTTGCCATCTCAAACTGCAAAACAAACACTGCTTCCAGAAAACAAGAAAACAATCCAACTACACCAACTACAGGCTGATCAAGGTATCTCCCCTGCCAGGTAAGCCGAGAGCCGCAGGCGATGAGCCCGGAGCTGAACGGGCCCCACTGGCTCGTTTGTAAGGCCAGGTGCATTGCCAACCACGACCGGCAGGGCAGAGGGCTTGAAGGCGGCCTGGGCTCCTGCAGCTGTCCAGCCACGCACTCTGGTTTCTCTTCATCTCGTACAAATCTTTTGCCTTTTACTAAAGATTTCCATGGAGAGGAGCATGAATGAGTTCCATACAATTTTTGTGCTTCCCTGCCTTCGGGTGGGGCGCAGCTGGGCTGGTCAAAGAGAGAAAACAAAACCGCTCACAATCGCTCTTACAATGCAGTAAGTAGCACAGGCTACTTAGGGAGTAGGCTGATGTGTTTAAAAACAACCAGCGCCAGGCAGGAGTCGAACCTCCAAACTCCTAATCCATAGTCAGACACATTATCCATTGCACCACTGACCCTGGTGTGACATTGCAGGACTGTAACCCAGTGAGCTTAGCACTGCAACTAGTAAAATATTACCCCCGGTCCATTCTTTTCCAAAAGTGAGAAACACCTGTTTTCTACATTTTGTCTGTTTTAAAATCATATCTCTTTAAACCAAACCAAGAGTTTGTCTTTTGCACTGATATTCTGATTCATTTCGATTTCAAAGAAAAAAAAACATTACCTTCCAAAGCATCATAAAATTGTCCCTTCCTCCAGACTCTACTTCTCTCTTGTAGAAGTACAGCAGACCTTTCCAGGTGAGCAGATCACAGAGTCCGAAATGAGCTTCCTCCATCAAGCAAAGTACCTGAACATGACTCTGTCATCATAAAAGCGCCCCTGTAATAAAGAAATTAAATCCGAAATCAAGAGGGCAGTTGCCTACTGAAGTTCAAGAAGTCATAAATTTTAACCTAGCAACACATTAAAGGCTGCATCTATACAAGTACGATTCTAGAAATGCTCACCAGATTACGTTTTAAGAAAGAACTGCGCCTCAGGTTCCGCCGAGATCTTAACTCGGATGGCAGGATTCAGAGTCTGGAGTGTGGAATGATGGCGCACGGAGGGTCCACATACTGTGGATCCCTCAGTGATCTTCCGCGTGTTCAAACCGCCAGCGTGTGACTCCCCTGTCCCCGTGACCTCATTGCTCTGCTCTCGCCTCTGTGCAACTGTGCCCGACTCATGGTAAAGTGGAAAAAAATATGCCCTCAACGTGAGATTTACACTGGAGTGAGGATAGTTGTTACCTTCTTATCGTTGAAACGGATGTATGTGATATGGCGACTAGGTTCTTCTCCATTAGCAGGCTTAAGGTTAAAGAAAAAAACATTGCTGACTTCTTTTTTTTTTGCCAGCCGCGAGCGCTGATTAGCGAGGTTTGTATTTCATATTTTGCAAGTTGCATCCATTTTAAGAAAAACAAGTCGTTCAAGACAGGAAATGAATACTTGCATTTAATTAAGTCTAGACGTATGCGGTTGTCCATAATGACCAGTTCTGTTAGAGAACACAGAACAAAAAAAGGCACCACTGGGATTCAGACCCAGGATCTCTTGTTTACTAAACAGGCGCTTTAACCAACTAAGCCACGGCGCCCTGGGAGTGCTGTCTTTTTGCAGCCACTTGGACACACCACTCAGACACATCTGCATTCGGTGTGTGCTCCGCCTGCTCGCTGAGCAAGTTGCCACCTTTACATACAATAGCAACATCGACACCAAGAGAAAGGATGACAAATGGCTTTTATCTGGAACTTTTCATGTCCAAGGAGCTCAATGTGCTTTCTGTGTACAACAGGGCCACTGAACTCCACACTGGCCACTGAACCACAATAGTGGCTTGCTGGCTTGACATCTCCCAAGGAAAATGTTGAAATCGCATGTGGAACAGGAAAATGACCCTCGAGTATGAGGGAAAAAAAAGAAAAAGATCAACTGGAGTGCGCCAACCCATGTCAGGACAGCCCAGTTTTGTTGACGAGGTGGCCGAGTGGTTAAGGCGATGGACTGCTAATCCATTGTGCTCTGCACACATGGGGTCGAGTCCCATCCTTGTCGCTCTCCTTGTCTGACACTTGTGCCCGTTCGGTGTTGGCCCTCCTGTTCTTTGCTCCGGTACTAGAGCCGTACATTTTCTAGCGGTGGCTGAACATGGTATAGTAGCCTAACGTCGGTATCGAGCAGTGACAGTAACAGTATTTACATGCCCGTGCTGCCAAGTGGCTCTGGGTTGATACCGCGTTTTCACTTACTTGCAACGCAAACGGAGAAAGCGATTTTTGACAGTCTCTCGAGAGACTGCACTAGGTGTTTAGGGATAGACTTTGTCAGTTCCCCCTGGGATGATGGCCTCTCAAATAGTTTGTGATTCCTCTAGACGTTTATACAGTAGAAGCCTGCTTCGTGGCTTAAATCCAAGCTAATGTAACGAGTTAGAGGTCTGATGCAGAACTGCGAATTCAATGAACGGGAACAGTACAGTACATTGCACTGTATGTGTGAGGAAAGCTGCCCCCTTCTGTCCTTGTCGACCGAACAGAGGACTGTAAAGGATACCGCCAAGAAACTTTAGGATGCTGGTTGGAATACAGCTCCAAAGAAGCCCCTTTGGGTGTTATGTCATCAAAAAGTAAGAACAGCGACTCTCCCTTTGATCAAATGCGCAACAGAGCTGTTTTCCGTGGAGCAGGTTTCAGACCCGTAGACCTGTTTTATTTGTAGGGCAGGGCGCATTCCCAAATGCGAATCTCCTGTTTTAGAAATGCTTTGGGCGGCGTGAAGTGAAAATAAGAAATGGACTCCAGATGCACATGGAAGCAATCAAGTGTTTCATCCGAGCTGTTTCAAAGACTGCTCAAAAGCTTTCCTTTCACAGAGGCACAACGATTAATGATGGGGGTGCACCCTTCAATGCGCCTTACGACTCTAGGGAGTGATTGAGACGATTCGTAGCGTGTGCTAATTTCCCTCTATTTCCCGTGTTGCAGTGGTAGGATGACGTAAATTCCTGCTTCGACACGTAATGGCATTATAATCAAGTGCAAGAGCTGAGGGCTTTAGTTTTGTTTCGTTTTCCATGGCGTTTGTAAGCACGCAAATCAAAGGCAATTCCTGTGTCTAACAGGAATGTAAATGCTTTTGAAAGTGCAGTGTGGTGCAGCTTGTAAAATCCTTATCCACATTTGTGGTTTGTTGTTGTTTTTTTTGTCTGCCAAAACTGCATTTTGACATCCGGACGGGGAGACTTTATCATTTGAACGTGAAGCCAGCCTTAAACCCTCTGAGGCGTGTCTGTCTGCCGGCACGTATTTTGTCAAAGGTATTTATTTTTTTTTAACGGAGAGCGACTTTGAAAAGGTTTCCGCAGCCACGTCGCACTCCGTGTTAGATTAAAGGAGGAATGCGGCGATGGCGAACTCGCTGTAGTCGTGGCCGAGTGGTTAAGGCGATGGACTCGAAATCCGTTGGGGACTCCCCGCGCAGGTTTGAATCCTGCCGACTATGGCGTCTGCCGCACGTCTCCTTATGCCTGCGCGGCAAAGGCGAAGTGCCGCTTCTCCTTTCCTGGTACTATAAAAACGCTAAATCGCTTGGCCCCGCTGCCATGGAAATGAGTTCTTCAGATAACCACACATCTTGCGTTCGCACCTCTGGTGTTGTACTTATGCCTTTGAAAACCTAATGAATAAAACTGAAAGAACCGACACAATATATAGGTGCTCGTAAAGCACGCATTAAAGAACTGTTAACAGCAAGGGTTTCAGTGGGTTAACTGAGGAGAAGGCGTGATCGCTAATTGTTGACATTGTATTTGGTGTTAGAAACATTCTTACTGTGCATGACGTGGAACAAATGTAGCCACAGAAATTGCATCACGCTTTCATGTATGCTATTGCAGACACCAACGTTGCCTAGATAGAAAACCGAAATAGCCGTGGGTTTGCTTGCTGGTCTGCAGGATCTCTCTTCAAATCTCTATCATTTGTCAATGGAAGTAAAAGGCGCTGCAATCTCATACGTTCAGAATTAAACCCGCAGCTGTTGTTCGACTTTATTTCTTGACTAATTACAACTTAGTGTCGCAAGAGCAGTTACATAAACTTGTCTGGTATATTTGAACACAAATGCCGTTCTTCAATTAAAACTAACAGTACATTGTCAGGGACATTCAGTTCTATACAAACAAGAGACAGACAAGAGAATATTTCTACCTTTCATGTGGACTACGTGTTGACTTAATGATCGGAATAATTGAAAAGTTCGGGTTCATAGCCGATGCAGTGCGTGCTAATTAGAACAACAGCAACGCTGAGCTCTCAGCACCGTACTGAGCCCAGGTGATTTCCTAAAGCTGTCAGGTGCAGTTCATTTACATGAAGGAAATCTCTTACTGAGTACGATTACAATGCAGTAAGTAGCTCAGACTACTTAGGGGAGTAGCCCGATGCGTTTAAAAACGACCCGAGCCAGGCAGGAGTCAAACTTACAATCTCCTGATTCGTAGTCAAACGCGTTATCTATTGCGCCACTGGCCGTCGTGTGACATTGCAGGACTGCAACCCGGTGAGCTCAGCACTGCAACTAGTAAACTATTACCCCCGGTCCATTCTTTTCCAAAAGTGAGAAACACCTGTTTTCTACATTTTGTCTGTTTTAAAACCATATTTCTTTAAACCAAACCAAGAGTTTGTCTTTTGCACTGATATTCTGATTCATTTCGATTTCAAAGAAAAAAAAACCTACCTTCCAAAGCATCATAAAATTGTCCCTTCTTCCAGACTCTACTTCTCTCTTTTAGTAGTACAGCAGACCTTTCCAGGTGAGCAGATCACAGAGTCCGAAATGAGCTTCCTCCATCAAGCAAAGTACCTGAACATGACTCTGTCTTCATAAAAGCGCCCCTGTAATAAAGAAATTGAATCTGAAATCAAGAGGGCAGTTACCTACTGAAATACAAGAAGTCATCAATTTTAACCTAGCAACACATTAAAGGCTGCATCTATACAAGTACGATTCTAGAAATGCTCACCAGATTACGTTTTAAGAAGGAACTGCGCCTCAGGTTCCGCCGAGATCTTAACTCGGATGGCAGGATTCAGAGTCCGGAGTGCGGACTGATGGCGCACGGAGGGTCCATATACTGTGGATCCCTCAGTGATCTTCCGCGTATTCAAACCGCCAGCATGTGACTCCCCTGTCCCAGTGACCTCATTGCTCTGCTCTCTCCTCTGTGCAGCCGAGCCCGATTCACGGTAAAGTGAAAAAAAAGATGCCTTCAACGTGAGATTTACTCTGGAGCAAGGATAGATGTTACCTTTTTATCATTGAACAGGATGTATGTGATGTGGCGACTAGGTTCAATTTTGTATCCTCTTTAAAAGATTAAGAACTGGGGTGAGCGTGATTTACCACCCTTTCAGCTAAGAACCCGACGTGCGCACCGTTTAAGCTGCATAGACTCGGTTGTTTAACTCTTCTCCATTAGCAGGGTTAAGGTTAAAGAAAAAAAACATTGCTGACTTCTTTTTTTTTTTGCCAGCCGCTAGCACTGATTAGCAAGGTTTGTATTTCATGTTTTGCAAGTTGCATCCATTTTAAGAAAAACAAGTCGCGTTAAAGACAGGAAATGAATACTTGCATTTAATTAGGTCTAGCTGTAGGCGGTTGTCCATAATGACCAGTTCTGTTCGAGAACACAGAACAAAAAAGGCACCGCTGGGATTCGGACCCAGGATCTCCTGTTTACTAGACAGGCGCTTTAACCAACTAAGCCACGGCGCCCTGGGAGTGCTGTCGTTTTGCAGCCACTTGGACACACCACTCAGACACATCTGCATTCGGTGTGTGCTCCGCCTGTTCGCTGAGCAAGTTGCCACCTTTACATACAATAGCAACATCGACACCAAGAGAAAGGATGACAAATGGCTTTTATCTGGAACTTTTCATGTCCAAGGAGCTCAATGTGCATTCTGTGTACAACAGGGCCACTGAACTCCACAATGGCCACTGAACCAGTGGCTTGCTGGCTTGACATCTCCCAAGGAAAATGTTGAAATCGCATGTGGAACAGGAAAATGACCCTCGAGTACGAGGGAAAAAAAAGAAAAAGATCATCTGGAGCGCTGCAACCCATGTCTGGACAGCCCAGTTTCCTAGACGAGGTGGCCGAGTGGTTAAGGCGATGGACTGCTAATCCATTGTACTCTGCACGCATGGGTTTGAGTCCCATTCTCGTCACTCTCCATGTGTGCCCGTGTGCCTTTGGCCCTCCTGTTGTTTGCTCCAGTACTAGAGCCGTACATTTCCTAGTGGTGGCTGAACATGGTATAGTAGGCTAACGTCAGTATCGAGCAGTGACAGTAACAGTATTTACGTGCCGCTGCTGCCAAGTGGCTCTGGTTTGAGACCGCGTTTTCACTTACTTGCAACGCAAACGGAGAAAGCGGTTTTTGACAGTCTCTCGAGAGATTGCGCTAGGTGTTTAGGGATAGACTTTGTCAGTTCCCCTGGGATGATGGCCTCTCAAATAGTTTGTGATTTCTCTAGACGTTTATAGACTAGAAGCCTGCTTCATGGCTTAAATCCAAGCTAAGGAAACGAGTTAGAGGTCTGATGCAGAACTGCGAATTCAATGAACGGGAACACTACAGTACATTGCACTGTGTGTGTGAGGAAAGCTGCCCCCTTCTGTCCCTTGTCGACCGAACAGAGGACTGTAAAGGATACCGCCAAGAAACTTTCGGATGCTGGTTGGAATCCAGCTCCAAAGAAGCCCCTTTGGGTGTTATGTCATCAAAAAGTAAGAACAGCGAATCTCCCTTTGATCAAAAGCGCAACAGAACTGTTTTCCGTGGAGCAGGTTTCAGACCCGTAGACCTGTTTTATTCGTAGGGCAGGGCGCATTCCCAAACACGAATCTCCTGTTTTAGAAATGCTTTGGGCGGCGTGAAGTGAAAATAAGAAATGGGCTCCAGATGCACATGGAAGCAATCAAGTGTTTCATCCGAGCTGTTTCAAAGACTGCTCAAGAGCTTTCCTTTCACAGAGGCGCAACGATTAATGATGGGTGTGCACCCTTCAATGCGCCTTACGACTCTAGGGAGTGATTGAGACATACGTAGCGTGTGCTCATTTCCCTCTATTCCCCGTATTGCAGTGGTAGGATGACATAAATTCCTGCTTCGACACGTAACAGCATTATAATCAAGTGCAGGAGCTGAGGGCTTTAGTTTTGTTTCGTTTTCCATGGCGTTCGTAAGCGCGCAAATCAAAGGCAATTCCTGCGTCTAACAGGAATGTAAATGCTTTGGAAAGTGCAGTGTGGTGCAGCTTGTAAAATCCTTGTCCACATTTGTGGTTTGTTGATGTTTTTTCTGTCTGCCAAAGTTCCATTTTGACATCCGGACGGGGAGACTTTATCATTTGAACGTGAAGCCAGCCTTAAACCCTCTGAGGCATGTCTGTCTGCCGGCACGTATTTTGTCAAAGGTATTTATTTTTTTTTAACGGAGAGCGACTTTGAAAAAGTTTCCGCAGCCACCTCGCACTCTGTGTTAGATTATAGGAGGAATGCGGCGGGGGTGAGCTTGCTGTAGTCGTGGCCGTGTGTTTAAGGCGATGGACTTGAAATCCGTTGCGAACTCCCTGCACAGGTTTGAATCCTGCCGACTATGGCGTCTGCCACACGTATCCTTGTGCCTCCCCGGCAAAGGCGAAGTGCCGCTTCTCCATTCCTGGTACTATAAATACGCTGAATCACTTGGCCCTGCTGCCATGGAAATGAGTTCTTCAGATAACCACACATCTTACGTTCGCGCCTCTGGTGCTCTACTTATGCCTTTGAAAACCTAATGAATAAAGCTGAAAGAACTGACACATTATGTAGGTGTTCTTAAAGCACGCAGTAAAGAACTGTTAACAGCAAGGGTTTCAGTGGGTTAACTGAGGAGAAGGCGTGATCGCTAATTGTTGACTTTTTATTTGGTGTTAGAAACACTCTTACTGTGCATGACGTGCAACAAATGTAGCCACAGAAATTGCATCACGCTTTCATGTATGCTATTGCAGACACCAACGTTGCCTAGATAGAAAACCGAAATAGCCGTGGGTTTGCTTGCTGGTCTGAAGGATCTCTCTTCGAATTGCTATCATTTGTCAATGGAAGTAAAAGGCGCTGCACAGAGAGGACCACTGTCGTGAGGCCGGTTAGCTCAGTTGGTTAGAGCATGGTGCTGATAACGTCAAAGTCGTGGGTTCGAGCCCCTTACTGGCCAGGTCCTTTTCTCCTCTCTTACCAAAGCTGTTAGGTTCCTTTCCGTGGTGAGATGGGTTGTCATGCAACGCTGCCACATAGTGCCGACAGACAATTAAATGACAAAAATGAAGAGAGTTAAAGCAGCTGGAGAGGTTCTCTTACAACTTTTGAGCTGACACAGTTTTGGAAAATGTTTCCTTCACGCTGCACTGTACCATATAGGCAGCCAAGTGTCTCCAAAACAAAACAGAATTGACAGTCATATAATGTCCATTAACCCCGGTTTTAAACGCAGCATCATGTCTGCCATCATAAGAATATGAGTCCAATATTTTAGAATATAGTCAGAATGAATTCTAACCTTACCTGTGGTGTCTTTGATCCCTTTTGCTCAATGCATGGTGTACGTACTGCATACATGTGTCTTGAGAATGAGGAATGGGCCCCTGAGACAGTCATTTGCCTGTTTCACAAATGATCGTATTTTACTAGAGATTCTGTTTGGGATTCAGATGTGCATTCAGACAGCAATCCCTTTCAAGAAATGATACGTTCTGGATGAGGTCAAAGGTGCTGGAACACTGTATTTAGGATGTGTTTGCAGTGATTGTGTGTCTCCTGCTTCAACGCAGTGATATATAGATGTGCTCCTGTAATTTATTGGTACAAGCCCAGGGCAGTAAGCAGTCTGAGGATTTATTTCCAGACGGCATAGAACAGTGAAGCAGTGAAGTAGTGCAACACACTGGATCATTATATTATTAGAATCTATTCTACTTAAATTATTACATTATACACAACTTGAGTTCATTTTAAAAATTAAAAGGTAATGAAAGGAATGCATTTTCATGAGAAAGATAATACCGATTTTTCATGTGATAATCTTCCTTATATCATGTCGTGCATCATTTGGACACTTTGTGGGCTTGAAATACAAAGAAAATCATGTTCTATGGTACAAGACAAATACAAAACTTAAGTTTTTATTTTAATTAGATTTGTTTATTAAGCATAAGCAATCATTTATTACATTAATATATGTGAAAATGACATTTTAGCACCATAATATTACATACAGGTCTCTAGCTTCAACACAGTGATATATGCTCAGTGATTTATTGGTACATGCCCAGGGCAATAATCAGAATTAGTATTTATTTCCATACGGGCTACAGGTAGTGTTGTGAAATACTTCAACACACTGGATCGCAGATTTAGACCCCCTGCACTCTTACTCCTTAAAAACCAAAGAAATGAAGATATGTAGCAATCACATTGTAACAGGGGTGACAGTGACTTAATGCTTATACTAGTGGACTTCTGGTACCTTTAGGGTACGGTGTTCCCTGAAGGGCTCTCAAACCCCGCATTTCAGATGCCTAGCTGTATCGCTGATGTGTTGCACCTCAGAATCACTTTTAAACCTTACCTCTGGTATCTTTAATCCCTATTGCTCAACGCATGGTGAAAGTATTGCATAAATGTGTCTGAAAATGAGCAATGGGCACCTGAGAAACTCATTTGCCTGTTTCACAAATGATCATATTTGACTAGAGATTCTGTTTGGGATTCAGTTGTGCATTCTGACAGCAATCTCTTTCAAAAAATGATTTTACCTTATCGCAGCTTTGCCCTTCTTGCCTCTTTGGACAATATCTCCATCTTGTGGTCGTTGTTGGTAATGTCTAGACAATATCTCCATCTTGTGGTCGTTGTTGGTAATGTTTTCTTATGCCCTTTTTTATTTCAATTCTCTATTAGTTGATTCTAGAATCTCTACAATAGAGTTGAAAACATCAGTTTTATAGCAGACAATATGACATTATTTATAGTCCAATTAGAAATTTATTACCCTGTTTTTAACATAATAACAAATTAAAATTGATTAAAACTAAGTTTGGAACACCAGGGAACATAAAAAATGATTTTTAGGAAAACCATGAGGTTCTCTGTGTCCGATGCCTGAAAGGGGAGAAAGCTAGAATCCTTTGATTTTTCAAAATTTGAAAATAAACATTATATAACAACAGCTTTCATTCCTAGGAGTGAAAAACAACCATTTTTGAAGACATATTAGTTTCTAAAACACTACAATAAAGTTAAAAACATCCATTTTATATCACATTATTTTTTGTGAAATAATTAAATTGGCTTATTTCTCTCGCATTAAATTGGCTACAAATGCAAGAATTCAACCAGATATTCTTGTAAAATGTATAGTGTTGCATTGCAGTTAGTTAATGTAGTTAGTCCATAGTCAGCAATCTAAACTTTATTGTTAAGCTTTAATGATTGATGTTGTACCAGTAACCTTTAGAAATACTATAGTACTTCACAAATGCTTTGTGTGTTTGGAAATCTTTTGAGTAAAAGCCTTATAAAAATAGGTTTAGTTTTTACAGGATATCACAAAGAAGTAGGATGGTATAATTCTTATAATTGCTTAGTGATTGTATTTGGAAGATTATGCACTAAACAGACTTCAGGGATGCCAGTGGATCATTGTGCTATTTGGAATTATTCCAAAAATCAAGTGACCTATTTGCTGAAGTATTTTTAGTATTATTTATTTAGTATTAATAAAGAATAGATTTATTAAAGTCATGCGATGTGCAAGCGGGATATGTAAAATAATTGAAAATAAAGTTTTTTATTATTGTTATAGAGAAACATGATCAGATTTTCCCTGGTTCAGAAAAAAGACGGTTAAAATCTGTAATCTTTCCACTTGTATGTCATCAGACATTAACGAGTACAACCCCCCTCTCTGCCGGAGTGCTGGCTGTGACGAATTAAACCAATTTCACAGGTATTTTCAAAGTAGGAAGTACAGTGTTAACTAGTAGATGGCCTCCTCAATGAAATCGCTTCAACATGCTAATGCGTTGGTGTAACAGTCCGGGCGTGGCAAGCTTCCAATGTCAACTCGACTCGATTGGAAGACAATGAACGTATTTTAGCCCTAAATGAATTAATAGCAAACATGGTTTACATAAAAGACATTTTTCCAAGAAAGTTCATAATAATACGATCTATAGTTGAAATCTGAGCCTAAATATAAAGAAAAAACCATTTTCAGAGAGCAATCACGCTGTGTTTATGTAGAAAAAGCGATTAGGTTTATGAGCAATCTAATTACCTATTCGCTTAAAACGCTATATAAAATAAAGTTTATTTAAAGATGAATGATAAGTGTCGCAGTTTAAATAATTTTCATAGTAGGGCTAGGATAGATTCCAAGTGCATTTTTGCAATTTACGTTGCATTGTCCAATGTGATGTTGTAATACAGTTTAGAATACAGTAAGTCTAAACTGTATCAGCTTTATTTATGGGTTGCAATTTAGAAAAAGTCAAAAACCGCACTCAAAATGCAATTTAGAGCTTTCTGGCAAGAGGAGACACCCAAATTATAATGTAACATGCCACTGTTTGTGCATGAACAAAGTTATACTGCAATTTTCCTTAGATACGCGATTAAAAAAAATATTTTTTTTGAATCCCCGGCCGAACACATTCCATAAGAATCAGCGCTTTTATACAGTATATCGCCTTTAAACACATATATTTAAACACGCGTTTACGATTTAAATCAAAACGCAATTCAAATCAATATAAATGTTTATTTTGTAACGCATAGGTGACTATTCATTGTTATTAAAAAGACGTAAATTCGATCATGTTGTGATATTTAGAAATATAAATTTGTTTTGATGCGAGTGAGGTTTTATTTAATCTCTGACCAAGGGAAATGTTTCATTTTTTCAAAGAAATGTTTGTTAAAAATTAAAGTCATAGTTCCATGAGATTCAACCACAGACCATGTGACATAGGAGTCAGGAACCTAACCCACAGCACCACCAGCGCAGACACATGCTGAGGGCTGAAAAAGCACTACAGAAACATTATCGACTATAAAATAATGTAATTAGGCACAGAAGAAGTTTACAGCACAGTACAATAATAAATGCTGACCATGACTTTAGAAGCATAAATTACCTTACACTCAATTTAAACACAAGCTGTCTTTAGCCCTCTAAGCTGGTTCATACAGAAATGTAGAGAACCAGGCTCAGAAAAACACAGCTTCATTAGCGAATACATATGCAGAACAACTAGAGAAGATGTTTTACAGAGGATGGATTTTTAGAAACATCCCATCAGTGACATCACTGAAGTCAACTCCTAGGTAACTGTCGTGTGGATAGTTTCACAAGAATCAGACAAAGGTTTAAGCATCGCTTATTTTAGATAAAACTGCAAAAAAACAACAACAACCCATAATGTACTTCTTTGCGGCTCTGTTTGCCCAAATCATATATTCACAACGTGAAATTAGAAAATAATATTACGTAACCAAAAACCGCAATATGGAAACAGAACCTGTGTAATTGTTGACAGATGATGTACTTGTAACATTTTTACAAGACGAACTACAACATTTAAAAAATGACTTGTATGTACTTGATATCTCTAATCAATCCACTGCACTGCATTAAAACAAAACGAAAACTAAAACGCCCTGGGCATACCGTTTCGCGCTTCTTATCAGTTGCTCAAAAGCAATTTGACCGTATGAAATGCATAATATAAACCTAGAAACATATACGTGAGGAGTATTTACGTAGTATCGGTGTCAAGACATACCTCTCAAATACTGTAAATCAAGTTAAAAATATCTCAAGACCGATTCTGGTCATAATGAAACCATGTTTCGTGTATGTTTTCTTTAAAGTACCGAGACCAGCCATATACTGTATGTTTATGTTCCAAAATTAATATCGTTTATGGCCTTCACACGTGTTCCAGTATGCTCCTATTCTTTTTATGCTCAGGCACTAAGATTTCCCTTCAGTGGTAAAATTCCATATAAATATTCAATACTTAAACGGGCACAGTTAAGACATTAAATATACATATACATATACATATACAAACTGTATACAGTAAAGTTTGCATACGGTAATATGTTTATGTTCCTAAATCAACCTCTTTTATGAGCATGTGAAAGGCATGGTGAATCGATTCTCAAAAATTACTGTACTTTGCATGATTGGAAAAAAATGCGTGATTGCGAAATGCTGTGGTGTTACTTTTACAAAGACGGGCAATGAAAAAAATAATGTGGACCAGGGCAATACTTTGAGTTTACAGCTTGTCCAAGTTCATTTATTATTAATACTATTAGTAATATCTTCATTAAAGACTTTGATGGCTACAGCTCAAACATGAGAAGTTGAGCTTTATTAGCTCCACCTTGCGGAAATTCCGGATACTATTATTTTGCTAGCGGTATTTACCGGTAACTCGCGGTATTTACCGGTAACTTGTGGTAGACTGCGTACAGCGTACGCCCGCGCATTTTGAATGGCTGCATCTGTAGCAATCATATTGTAGCAGACACTCAATTGCCTGTTTCACAAATGATCATATTTTACTAGAGATTCTGTTTGGGATACGGATGTGCATTCTGACAGCAATCTCTTACAAAAAATGATTTTACCTTATCGCGGCTTTGCTCCTCTTGCCTCTTTGGACAATATCTCCATCTTGTGGTCGTTGTTGGTAATGTCTAGACAATATCTCCATCTTGTGGTCGTTGTTGGTAATGTCTTCTTATAGATAGATACTTTATTGATCCCGTGAGGGAAATTGCAGTGCAACAGCAGCTTAACACACACAACACAGCCACAGTGTAACAATTATATAATAATAGTACAATACTGTATATATACTGTATATATATATATGAAACAGAAATAGAAACAGAAACAGGAATCGCTTACTACCTGGAGAATCTCTGTAGGAATATCTAGCATTTATCAATGGGAATAAAAGCTGCTTTAATACAGTGCATGTTCAAACTCAAACCCTCAGCTGCTGTTCTTGTTTGTTTTGGGACAAATTGCAACTGAGCATCGCATGAGCCGTTACGTACCCTTATCTGTTAGGGAATTTCAAGGGAGGAGTTAGGTCAGAATGGGTAGGCTGCAAAACAACAAGTAAAGATTTATTCCGAGATGAAACGTTGTGGCGGTTTTCTTATCTTTTCAACATGGACTAAACTTTTACGTGTTCCTTATATGCTATATATGTATATATTAGCACCAATGTCGTTCTTAAAAACTAACATGAAATTGTCAGGGACATTCACCTATATACAAAGACGAGACAGACAAAGTAATAATTCTATATTAACGTGGCCTACATATTGACGCAATGATCGAACTAAGTGACGTGTTCTGATTCAGATCCCCTGCAGTTCATGCCAATTAGAACAATAGCAATGCTGAGTCCTCCCCACCCTACTGAGCACAAATTCAGCTGCTCTCCAGTTCTGTTCTGCATGTTTTTTCATTGCAATTGAGCTCGGAGCTGGAGATGATCTCCATACAGTTCTGTGTTAACTAGCCCGCACTTGCGTGCTAATTTACGGGTTGTGGCAGATGCTTTTCTATAGTTCATATACATGACGGCAACCTGTTACCGAGGAACCTGAGAGGTTTAAAAGCCTCACGAACCAGGCAGGACTCGAACCTACAATCTTCTGATCCGAAGTCAGACGCGTAATCCATTACGCCACTGGCCCATAGAACATGTGTTTGCATTCCACCACAGAGAGCTCTACACTGCTACCAGTAGTACACTTCCCCATCTAAATTTTCACAGCAAGAAACTTGTGTTTCCTACTATTTTTATCAGGTTTAAAATATCATCTCCTTAAAACAGAAAAAGTGTTGGTGTGTCGTGCTGAAATTCTGATTGATTTTGAATTCAAAGAAAAAAGGTTTTCTTCCAAAACACCGTGAAATTGTCACATCTTGCAGACAATAGGTGTATTCCATGTTGAAAAGAGAAGAAAGAAAACCATGGAGCCTTTTACAGGTGTGAGGCTTCTTCAGGTGTGAGAAGACCTCACGGCCGAAACGCTGTGTTTCCGTTCTTCTCTTTTCAGCATGCAATAAACCTATTACTTGTTCCTTTGCAGCCGAGGCATGCTGACGTAGCTACCCAGCTGAACATCTTGCAGACTCTACAGTACTTCTCTCCTGTAGAAGTAAAGCAGGGCTTGCTGGGTGAGCTTTTGCTCCGGTAAATTAGGTCACGTGTCATGTTAAATCACTTCTTCTAAACACAACATTTGCTGGTGCTAGCTTTCCCCATGAAAAGAGACATTTCCCTTACAGTACATGACATATCGTTTTTATTCTATCAATAAGTATAGAAATAAAACAAAAGAAAAAATGTTGTCGCCAAAGAATGCACAGCTCTGTCGCCTTGGGGAGGTGTCAAGGGCATTGAGCTCCTTGGACATGAGAAGTGCCCGATAAATGCCATTTCTCATCATTTCTCTTGGCGTCAGTTCTGCTATTAAATGGGACGGAGGCAACGGGCTCAGAGAGCAGATTAAGTGCACACCGAACGCAGATGTGTCCAAGTGTCTGTAAAAGCACGGTGCTCTGCTGGCGCTGTTCCCTAGTGGCTTAAAGTGCCTGCCTAGTAAGCAGGCGATCCTGGGTCTGAATACCAGCGGTGCCTCTCTCCGTGTCTTGTTGTGCCGCATATCTCATTTCAGACAAACATGTACAGCTTGGTTCAGTTTAATGCAAGAATTCATTTCCTTTCTGGAATAACTTGTTTTTGAAGAAATCCATACAGCTTGTGAAAGATGAAATCCATTTCTTGGTTGTCAGTGGAAAAAGATTGCCGGCTGCAAGAAGTGCAAGTGATTGTTTTCTTTGACCATAAACCTGCAAATGTAGGGCGCACAAAAGACTGTCAGACTCTGTGGTGCTGAAAAGTTGGTGGTTCAAGCCCCTCCAGTATGCGTGTCTCAGTTTTTCCAATGTAAACATCATCACCATTGCTAAAGAAGATGGCGCAGAAGGCTCCACAGCCGAAACGTTGTGCTTCTTTTCTTCTCTTTTCAGCATGGAGTAAACCTTTGCTTTATCCTTTGCAGCCTAAGCATGCTGACGCAGCTACCTTTCTCTTAACACGCCTCAATCATTATTCACTAAAACGATCAGCAGAATAAGTCGCCTTTGTGGTGATGTCACTCCTCTGCTTCACAAATGTCCTTAGTGACGGGCCATTTCTTTCTGCCATTTTTCCGGAGCGGTTATTGATTGCTCCATCATTTCCCTCTTACTTTCCATCACTAGATTGAAAAAAAAAACAGAAACAGGCTGACAGGACGACAATCAAATTGCAAAAACTCATCAAAGCACTCGATAGAGTATTTGAATCCACAAGTAGCTACGAGCAACTTTGTCCTGGCTTGCATGAAAGTCGGAAAATGTCAAAAAGAAAAAGATGGTGGCTTTTTCATATTCGTTCTTTTATTTTTAGTTCGTTGCTTCTTCTGTCCATTGTCCTCCTGCCTGGCTCTTAACCTGTGACTGTTTGAACGCACACAGTAGACTTTCATGCAGGGGATTTGTCCTGAGCCTCTGTGAAAGACCCACCCACCCCCATAAATAACTGCTCTAGAAACACATGAATGCAAAACTAAACCACAGCTTAAAGAGGAGCTTGTCATGACCGCCAGGCAGTTAAGACCAACTCTTAAGCAATCTAAACAGCACCAGCAGCGGGTGATTATTAACAAACGCCGCCGCACGAGTTTACCCACCTGCACACACTCCACCGTGCGGTACGCAGTGCTATTTTTACCATCTTTATCTGCTTCCCGCTGGTATTGAGTCTACTCCTTGAGAGCTCTACCTGGCGTTTTTTCCATTACCTCGTTTATTCTGGATATTGGACTCCCCTTCTGCCTTTTCGACTTTGGACCTCGCCTCTCACCTCGGACTGTTTGCCACCAGTGTTCTCCCTGGATTACGACTTACCTTACGCCTCTTGACCAAGAAACAAAGCAAAGCAGAGCAAAACAAAACAAAATGAACAAACGAAAACCCTCACGTCCCGCACTTGCATATAACGCCGTTACGTGCCCGAGCGGTATTTTACGTCATCCTAGCACTGCACCCCGGGGCGTACGGTATATGGGAACGAGCACACGGCACGAATCGTCTCGAATCTCGAATCACTCCCTACAGCTGTAAGGCACCTTGAAGCATGCACCCCCAACATTCTTCTTTGCGCATCTGTGAAAGGTAAACTCTTGAGCAAACTCTGAACCAGCTCTAAGGAAACTAATCCGATTAGACGTTACTTTGACTCATCTTTTAAGGGACCCTTGTTAATTGGAGAAATCAATGATTTCGAATGAATTCTGTATGCGTTAAAAGACAGCTATACACAGAAAACATGCAGGACACTTCTCATGATGTTTCCCGAGCCGAAACACAGTGCGTTTTTCCAAGCCATCTGACAAAGCCCGCCCACTGAAAACTGCAGCAAATCGTGTAAAGACGTTCAACTTTGTAACTACTGCACGCACAGGAAGCAGAATAAATTCCTCTTTTCAAACTGTCAAAGGTTTACTTTGCGAACACTGCAGGACATCGCACAATCTCTTTTGAACGGGGACAAACGATTTCTTATGGGGCACAGTAAGTACAGACGTTTAAAAAGCTCCACTCATGCCGACGATGCAGCATGAAGAAGCGCAACCTAACGTTTGCATTCCTAGCAAATTCCTTTTATTTTTTGATAAATAAAGACAGTCTTGTTTAACAAACAACACACACAACATTTTACATTGTCAATTCAATTCAAATCAATGTATTTCTATATAGCGCCTTTCACAACAAGGTTGTCCCAAGGCACTTAACAATGCAAGTTGTTAAGAGCCTTGTGTCTAATATGCCGCCTAGGTAACGTGCTGTCTCTTTGAGGCAAATGTTTAAATCCTCTGAGTTAAGTGCTGAAGTTATAGTAGTCCTATCAGTATTGTTGCCTCCGATCAACAGATCCTCAGTTTTCTCAGAGTTGAGTAACAAAAAGTTTTCACACATCCAAGTATTTCCTTCCTTAATGCATTTAACTAAACTGATAATAGAAGAGTTGTCGTTTGGTGTAAACAAAATGTTTATTTGAGTGTCATCAGCATATGAATGAAAGTTCATATTATTTTTTCATATTATCCTACCTATCAGCAGCATGTAGAGAGAGAGAGCAATATTGGTCCCAGCACTGATCTTCTGGTACCCCAAATTGAACTGGTGACATTGATGAAGCAGTACAATTATTAGATATTTGAACATAATGAAAACGATGAGTAAAATGTGAAGTAAACCACTGAAGGACGGTTCCAGATAAGCCAACCTCAAACTCAAGCCTGTGTAACAAAACAGAGAGGTCAACCGTGTCAAAGGCAGCTCTAAGATCTAAAAGCACAAGCACTGTTGCATTCCCCGCATCAGTAGCTAAGAGAATATCATTTACGACTCTTGTTAATGCAGTTTCAGAAACCAGACTGAAATTTCTCAAGTATATTATTTGAATCCAGATACGATTGACGTTGGGCAACAACTATTCTCCCAAGACTTTTAGATTGAAATGGGACCTTTGAGACAGGCCTGTAGTTGTTAAGAACTTGTGGATCCAAATTTGACTTCTTAAGGAGCGGTCTAACAACCGCTACCTTAAATTGATCAGGTACAACGCCTGACGCAAGCGATGCATTCATCATACTAATTATAGGTCCTGCCAGTCCTTCGAGGGAATCTTTGACTAGCTGAGTGGGGATGGGATCTAGCGAACAGGTGGTTGACTTTGTCTTACGTCTGTGTTCATGAGTCCACCATAAGAAAAATCTGAACAGGAGTGGTGATCATGCGAGGTCACCATGGAGGAAACCACTGCTCTCCCCCCAAAAAAAACCACCACTGCCCCTCTCAAGTTTGCTAAAGACCACATGGATGTTCCACAGCAACTCCTGGAACAATGTTCTGTGGACAGACGTGACAAAAGTTGAACTTGTTGGTAAATGTGCACAGCGTTATGTTTGGAGATAACAAAACACTGCATACCAACTCCAAAACCTCATCCCACCTGGGAAGCATGGCGGAGGCTGTTTTGTTAAAACAGCAATGTCAAATGTTGGGCGTGTGTTGTTTGTTAAATCAGACTCTCTTTATTGATTATTATGACTTAGATAAAGATAAGATCACATGTTAGGAGCCATTCATGCAGAAATCCACATCATTCCGAAGGGCTGTTTACAAAAGTTTTTCTCCCAACTGTATGTGAGAAAAAAGCAGAGACGCTCACTGAGTAAGGTGGGGTTGCAGCTTTGCAAATCACAAGGACATTTGTACGCTCAAAATGGGACAGGAGCACCCCAGATGGGACTCGAACCCACAATCCCTGGCTTAGAAGGCCAGTGCCTTATCCATTAGGCCACTGGGACACACTGGGTTGGGTCGATCACGCTGATGAAGAGCCAGTTTTTTTTTTTCCTTTGCTTTTTCAAAGGGATCCCCAAAATTAGGAAAGTTAGGCAGCAGAAGGTTTACTGTGACCTGAGAAGGACCGGCATCCAATCACGGTGGTGCACACACACACGCTCTCACTCATCTGAGCTACACGGCTACCAAGATGATCTCAGGTGCGCCGAGCTGGTACGGAACATATTGAACTGATTGACGGCGAATTGTTTCTCAGACAGGCTTTTCACCTCTGAGCTCCCTGACTGACAGTAATCCGCTAGGTAGTGAAACAGTCAGCTGCTTCTAAGCCTTAAACAGCTGCATCTCGGCGCTTCCACAGAGAGATGATTTGAAAGCCAAACATCGCCCATTGGGAACACCTTACTATCACTAGTTTAAGAGACTCTTAAGGTCTTGCAGAGGTGCCTGTCTAATAGCATGTGCTTTGCAAGCTATAGGTGTTTGGACTAAGGCAGAATGCCTGTTAACAAAATGTTTTTCTAAAGGGGCCTCGCACTCTTTTCCAAGCAATGGTCACCATCCCCACCGAGTGTCACAATGTAGTCATGTCCTAGGACATCACCTGTTAGTCTCCATTTGTCTGCCACCAACACTTTAGGTTACGGGGTCACAACCGCACCCCAGAGACCAGAGGAGCCGTTGGCGTTCTGGCGGCGCAGATTGGGCTGAAGGTGGGGCGCTTGAATCTTGCTGTTGGAGGCCGTCTGAAACTGACCCAAGCCTTTCCCTTGAATTAAATGTAAATAAGAAATGAACCCCAGATGCACATGGAATCAATCACGTGTTTCCTTTGAGCCGTTTCAGAGACTGCTCCAGAGTTTACCTTGCACAGATGCGCAAAGATTAATGATGGGGGTGCACGCTTCCAGGCGTCTTACTACTGTAGGGAGTGATTGAGACAATTCGTAGCTTGTGCTCATTTCCCTCTATTCCCCGTGTTACAGTGGTAGGATGACGTAAATTCCTGCTTCGACACGTAACGGGACTATAATCAAGTGCAGGAGCTGAGGGCTTTAGTTTTGTTTCGTTTTCCATGGCGTTCGTAAGCGCGCAAATCAAAGGCAATTCCTGCGTCTAACACGAATGTAAATGCTTTTGAAAGTGCAGTGTGGTGCAGCTTGTAAAATCCTTGTCCACATTTTTGGTTTGTTGATGTTTTTTTCTGTCTGCCAAAGTTGCGTTTTGACATCCGGACTGGGGGACTTTATCATTTGAACGTGAAGCCAGCCTTAAACCCTCTGAGGCGTGTCTGTCTGCCGGCACGAATCTTGTGAAAGGTATTTTTTTTTAACGGAGAGCAACTTTAAAAAGGTTTCCGCAGCCACCTCGCAGTCCGTGTTTGATTATAGGAGGAATACGGCGGCGGCGAGTTCGCATTTGTCGTGCTCGAGTGGTTAAGGCGATGGGCTTGAAATGCGTTGGGGCTTCCCCGCGCAGGTTCGAAACCTGCCGACTCCGGCGTCTGCCGCACGTCGCCTTGTGCCTGCACGGCAGAGGCGAAGTGCTGCTTCTCCTTTCCTGGTACTATAACAACGCGAAATCGCTTGGACCCGCTGCCATTGAAATCAATTCTTCAGATAACCACACATTTTGCGTTCGCACCTCTGGTGCTCTACTTATACCTTTGAAAACCTAATGAATAAAGCTGAAAGAACCGACACGATATGTAGGTGCTGGTAAAGCACGCAGTAAAGAACTGTTAACAGCAAGGGTTTCAGTGGGTTAACTGAGGAGAAGGCGTGATCGCTAATTGTTGACTTTTTATTTGGTGTTAGAAACACTCTTACTGTGCATGACGTGCAACAAATGTAGCCACAGAAATTGCATCACGCTTTCATGTATGCTATTGCAGACACCAACGTTGCCTAGATAGAAAACCGAAATAGCCGTGGGTTTGCTTGCTGGTCTGAAGGATCTCTCTTCGAATCTCTATCATTTGTCAATGGAAGTAAAAGGCGCTGCAATCTCATACGTTCAGAATCAAACCCGCAGCTGTTGTTCGACTTTATTTCTTGACTAATTACAACTGAGTGTCGCATGAGCAGTTACATAAACTTGTCTGGTATATTTGAACACAAATGCCGTTCTTCAATTAAAACTAACAGAACATTGTCAGGGACATTCAGTTCTATACAAACAAGAGACAGACAAGAGAATATTTCTACCGTTCACGTGGACTACGTGTTGACTTACTGATCGGAATAATTGAAAGGTTCGGGCTCATAGCCGATGCAGTGCGTGCTAATTAGAACAGCAACGCTGAGCTCTCAGCACCGTACTGAGCCCAGGTGTTTTTCTAAAGCTGTCAGGTGCAGTTCATTTACATGAAGGAAATCTCTTACCGGGTACGATTACAATGCAGTAAGTAGCACAGACTACTTAGGGAGTAGCCAGATGCGTTTAAAAACGACCCGAGCCAGGCAGGAGTCGAACCTGCAATCTCCTGATCCGTAGTCAGACGCGTTATCCATTGCGCCACTGGCCCCGGTGTGACACTGCAGGACTGTAACCCAGTGAGATCAGCACTGCAACTAGTAAAATATTACCCCCGGTCCATTCTTTACCAAAAGTGAGAAAGACCTGTTTTCTACATTTTGTCTGTTTTAAAACCATATCTCAAACCAAACCAAGAGTCTGTCTTTTGCACTGATATTCTGATTCATTTCGATTTCAAAGAAAAAAAAAACATTATCTTCCAAAGCATCATAAAATTGTCCCTTCTTCCAGACTCTACTTCTCTCTTGTAGTAGTACAGCAGACCTTTCCAGGTGAGCAGATCACAGAGTCCGAAATATGCTTCCTCCATCAAGAAAAGTACCTGAACATGACTCTGTCTTCATAAAAGCGCCCCTGTAATAAAGAAATTAAATCCGAAATCAAGAGGGCAGTTGCCTACTGAAGTTCAAGAAGTCATCAATTTTAACCTAGCAACACATTAAAGGCTGCATCTATACAAGTACGATTCTAGAAATGCTCACCAGATTACGTTTTAAGAAGGAACTGCGCCTCAGGTTCCGCCGAGATCTTAACTTGGATGGCAGGATTCAGAGTCCGGAGTGCGGACTGATGGCGCACGGAGGGTCCACATACTGTGGATCCCTCAGTGATCTTCCGCGTATTCAAACCGCCAGCATGTGACTCCCCTGTCCCCGTGACCTCATTGCTCTGCTCTCTCCTCTGTGCAGCTGAGCCCGACTCATGGTAAAGTGGAAAAAAGTATGCCCTCAACGTGGGATTTACTCTGGATCGAGGATAGATGTCACTTTTTTATCATTGAACAGGATGTATGTGATGTGGCGACTAGGTTCAATTTTGTATCCTCTTTAAAAGATTAAGGACTGGGGTGAGCGTGATTTACCACCCTTTCAGCTAAGAACCCGACATGCGGACCGTTTAAGCTGCATAGACTCGGTTGTTTAACTCGTCTCCGTTAGCAGGGTTAAGGTTAAAGAAAAAAAACATTGCTGACTTCTTTTTTTTTTTGCCAGCCGCCAGCGCTGATTAGCAAGGTTTGTATTTCATGTTTTGCAAGTTGCATCCATTTTAAGAAAAACAAGTCGCGTTAAAGACAGGAAATGAATACTTGCAAGTCTAGCCGTAGGCGGTTGTCTGTAAGGACCAGTTCTGTTTGAGAAAACAGAACAAAGAAGGCACCGCTGGGATTTGAACCCAGGATCTCTTATTTACCAGGCAGGCGCTTTAACCAACTAAGCCCCGGCGCCCCAGGAGCATTATCCTTTTGCAGCCACTTGGACACACCACTCAGACACATCTGCATTCGGTGTGTGCTCCGCCTGCTCGCTGAGCAAGTTGCAACCTTTACATACAATAGCAATATCAACACCAAGAGAAAGGGTGACAAATGGCTTTTATCTGGAACTTTTGATGTCCAAGGAGCTCAATTTGCTTTCTGTGTACAACAGGGCCACTGAACTCCACACTGGCCACTGAACCACAGCAGTGGCTTGCTGGCTTGACATCTCCTAAGGAAAATGTTGAAATTGCATGTGGAACAGGAAAATGACCCTCGAGTACGAGGGAAAAAAAAGAAAAAGATCATCTGGAGCGCGCCATCCCATGTCCGGACAGCCCAGTTTCATTGACAAGGTGGCTGAGTGGTTAAGGCGATGGACTGGTAATCCATTGTGCTCTGCAGACATGGGTTCGAGTCCCATTCTCATCGCTCTCCATGTCTTACACGTTTGCCGTTGGCCCTCCTGTTGTTTGCTCTGGTGCTAGAGCTGTACATTTTCTAGCGGTGGCTGAACATGGTATAGTGGGCCAACGTCGGTATCGAGCAGTGACAGTAACAGTACTTACTGCGCCCCATAAGAAATCATTTGTCCCTGTTCAAAAGAGATTGTGCGATGTCCTGCAGCGTTCGGAAAGCAAACCTTTGACAGTTTGAAAAGAGGAATTTATTCTGCTTCCCGTGCCTGCAGTAGTTACAAAGTTGAACGTCTTTACACGATCTGCTGCAGTTTTCAGTGGGTGGGCTTTGTCAAATGGCTTGAAAAAACGCACTGTGTTTCGGCTCGGGAAACATCATTCATGAGCAGTGTCCTGCATGTTTTCTGTGTATAGCTGTCTTTTAACGCATACAGAATTCATTCGAAATCATTGATTTCTCCAATTAACAATGGTCCCTTTTTGAACCTGCGAGAAGCATTCTTTCCATGTAACAGATTTACTCCGGGGAAAGGCAGCATGACATTGAGAGTAGCTCAAGCTTTCAGCACCCGTATCGGACTGCATGTATGCAGACACCGCTCAGAATCCCCTGTAAGATTCTCCTTCAATTCCGTTTTGCAGTGCTTTAGCTCTTTCAAAAGGCTTCGCTTTGCTAGTCACAGTCCAAGGCTCATGACAGCATTTGAAACCAATCCCCACTGCGTTGGCCAGGAAATGAACCATGGAAAGCAGCTATGGTCACCACTATACCACCAACGCATGCCCACAGGTGCCCTGCAGGACACCACCAGAGAATGCTCACGATTTCGGAAGC